>NW_020442381.1:121504-128584 GCF_000699045.2 Agrilus planipennis
CTGATGAGATCCAAAAAGATCGAAATCGCGATCCGCGTCTGGCAGTTTCGACAGAATACAGACCACTTCGAATTATTTTGTTCGATTATGGTAACGTGCCTATCACGTTGAGGTGAGCTACGCCGGGATTCGTTTCAACAAGTAGATATCCATATTTTTAAATGGACCTTGTTGGAGCATATGTAATCCTCAAATGTAGCATCGTACTACAGATGGCGCACACCACGCCATTTGTAGTATTTTCTTCTTATGTTGTGTTGATAAATTAACCAACGCAGCTATCTGTTAGAATCCTAAGGAACTTAAAAATAATTTGAAACTATTTTCCTATATCCTATATAATACATATAATAAAGATTGATTGTCTATTTTGTCTAATGCAAAGCTAAGGCACTACAATACTGTTATTAAGCCAGAGGGCCTCTACGCCTCAGAATGCCTTGCACTAAACATGGCCAAACAGTTAGACAAAGTGAAAAAAAAAATTATCCGGAAAATCCTGGGACCAAGGTACGAAGATAGAAAATGGAAACAGAAGCAACAAAGAGATCAATGCAAAACCAGAACGAATAACAGACACAATGAGGGGGAGTAGAGTGACGTTCTACGGACACATTAAGAGAATGGGTGAAGAAAGACTGACGAAGAGAATATTCAACTATTTCGACAGAAATACCAAGATACAGGTGGCATGGATCAAGGAGGTCAGAAGAGACATGGAAGAAATGAAAATTGTTGAAGAGGATGTGGAGGTTTTCAAGAAAAGCCAAAAAAGAAGACTGGAGCTAAGTGGACGGAAGAAAGTAAGAAACAACATGCAGAAAGAGTAATTACTGAAAGAGAAGAAAGAAGGGAGAGGAACAATCACAAGTTATTTATTTCACGTGGTTCATAGTCGGTCAAAATCGAAAGAAGAAGAAGAAAGATTGATTTTATGTTAGATTCCTGACCGTTAACTATTAAATTATTATTATATTATGAAAATTGATGTCAAAAAATATCCTTCCTATCTTTTAAGTAAGAATGTGACGTCTAGAAAATCTGGTCTTCTTTGTCACTATGTATGTCGGGTTGCCTACAAGTGCCATTGTATGTTGAGTTGCCTATGGTTACATACATGTTTCAATACTAATAGAATTTGTAAATAATTATAAACTGCTGTTCTATAATAAACATTGAGGTCAAAAACTACCCTTTCTTTTAAGTTGGACCAAGTTAAACACTGCTAAGCAAATTTCATACTAATTGGTTAAGTAGTTTCGGAGTTCATCCCGGACAAACATTGTGGCACTAGATTTTTATATACCTATATAGATATAGATATAGATTATTGGATAACATACCCGACTAAACAGTGAGCTGCGGTAACTAACCAAAGTCTTGAAAGGATTGACGCATTACAGTCTGAAATATCAGTATAATCCTGATTCATTTGTACAATATAAGGGATTTCCCTAATTGTTGCATTGCTTCCTCCTGAAATTCTGACAGATTCCAATCCAGGTTGATGGTAGGGGAAAGCTATAAAGAATATTATTTATATTTAACACCAAACAGTACAGTACTAAATAATTATTCACTGAATACGGAAAATAAAAGTTTACCTGAAGTAAAAGACGCAAAGGCCACACAAATTATCACGCCTAGCATTTTGCTTGATAAATGTATAAGTTCTGAAATAGCAGTCGGTCTTATAAAGGTATTTCTTATCTGATTTTGAGTATTTCTTTATTAAATTAAATTTTTGACTTGATTTTATTATCAATTTATTTGTAAACCTATCCAAAGTGTACCAGAAAATTCTCTTGATAATCTTGCTATGTAAAATACCCGTGCTACCTAAGCGGACAGTTAAATTAGTCGTCATTTAATTTTAAGCATGTCAATTATCGGTAAAAAAGGTACTTATAAGGTAAATATCTAAACATCGGTCTGTAGATGTTCTTTTTTTGTATACAATAACGAAGATTTTATTTGAAATAAAACAATAATTAAACAGTTACTAAATTAGGTTTGGCTAATTACTATTTGGAATTTCAGAAAAAAAAATAAATGAGTTATGTATAAGATTTAAATGGCGGTCTTACCAAAATGTCTAGTGATAAGAGTGCTACAAAAAATTGCGCGTGTCATCATCCTAAGCATACACTCAAATTTGTATAGTTCCTGATAAATGTAGGTAAATTTTATGTAATTTTCCCATTTTTTATTTAATTGTGAGCATAGCAGGTAATATTTGTAATTTAAAACCTAGACATCGGTCTGTGGATGTTCTTTTTTTTGTATATAGATAAGTATAATTTAAATAAATTTGTTTTTGTTCAAGAAAAGGAAATTGATAGAAAAGAAAGAATGTTGTGTTGCTCTGAAAAAACAAACTGCAAAAAACAATGGTGCGTAAAGCCAGGGAGCCGGGTTCAATTCCCGGCAGTAACAATTCTTCCTCATTGATTTGAGGTTATCTGTAGTAAAAGTTTTATTATTTTTCATTATGTGCGCTGCTTACCTGAAAAACAAAGAACCGACAATTCAAAATGTTTCTTTATTTTATTTTTTTTTATCGGATTCGACATTACATTTGACTTTTCCATTAACATCGGTTTTTTCTCTTTTTCTACTTTATGTTCATGAACACGATAAAATACTTTTCTTTAAACAAGTAAGAAACGTTTCTTTATAGAATGTGTTTTTTTATAGTTGATAAAAAAATAGTCTTTACTTTTTTGTCCAGACATATTACACTGTAGTTGAATGCATCCAGAAACCCGATATGATTTCGGTTTAAATTTTAATTTTGTGATATTAAAGCACATACAGTCACAATCTTTAGAAACTTACTCATCGAAGCGGTAATGAATACAAATGCCAGTAAATATATATTATATTTCCTTTTTGTCTAATAAAGTGACTAAAATAAGTAGACATATATCTTAGAAAGGAACTTTGCAGGGTTTAGTTGTATTCAATATTCCATATGTACCTACCATGTAGAATATTATTTGTGCGATAGAACCCATCCTAGAATTTACCCTGGGAACGATATCATTTAGTAAATGAATAGCTTATTATTAATGGGAATACAGAATAGTTAGCAAAAATTAATAGGTATGCCCAAAACGAAAGTGGTACTAAAAACTATAAAAATGATAATGTTTTCAGGTCTCTATTTGTAGGACGAAAAGAATACGATGGGTCACTAAGTCAGTCTGGTTCAGATTTGGAATAATTTTTAACTCATTTTTTATTTTGGTTACCTTTTTTTAAATATGCGAATTTTCTCTGTCAGTCATTTAATCAAATGTGGAATAAATTGTTGATGAGATAAATGCATTAATATCTAACACAGGAAAAATTATTTTAATGACATGCTCATGTAAAATAGGATTGTGAAAGAAATATAAATAATATAATCGGTAGCAATATTATTTTGTTGTTGCCGGTGAGTCAAAAATTCTTAGCCTCCTATTCCCATATGGGTACATATGCAATATTACACCTTTTTTAAAATGTGAGGAATATAATTTCAATTGAAACTTCATTTAATTTCAATAAATTTTCCATGCTCTCAATAAATTTATCAGTTTTCTGTTCTAAAAGAACCAGGATCTCTTCAATTATGAAAAATAGCTTCCTAGTTTTAGTTTCACAGCCTCTTACTGCTCAAAACACCCTACTTTTCTGTTCCCAAACGATATAAAAATTAGTTTAATGTCGTTAATTTCACGCCTTAACTACTCAATCAATCATTATGAAATTTTGTAGAGACATTGTCAGAAGTACAGAAAAGGACGTAGGGTATGTTTTATCCAGAAAAAATACTGTTCCCAACGGACAGAAAAATTAGTTTTATGTGGTCGATTTCACGCCTTAACTATACCCGATCAATCATCATGAAATTTTGTACATTTTTGTAAGGAATATAGAACAGAAATGGATCTCTAACCTGTTGTCCTGCATATTTTAGAATTTCCGCCTGTATCCCATCTATACCTGGCGCCGTACTATTCTTTAAGTTTTTTTAATGCTACATCATCTTCTCTCATTAAGGAATAACCTAGCTCACCTATCTCCACGCTATTTTCTTTCTTTAATATATCTCCCAACCCATGACCTGCGTATTCTGAATTTTCTGCGATTCTCTGAATATTCTATTAACCTACCTGCCTTTTCCTCATTTTCTACCAAAATGACCTCTGCCTCGTTTTTTATATTATTACTACTCTACCCTACATCTCTAAAATTACTTTTAATTATATTATAAGCCTCATCCGTTTTACCTACCTCAAACAAATTGGTAAAGGCTTTCGCGGCCAGTAGGTGAACTGATGCTGTTTTGATTTGAGTCTAAAGGCCGTCGTGTGTTGGAGATGTTTACTAACGTTTTACTGGTGGCGAGCTTCTTCAGAGGTCCTTCTCTCTTCCGATGCTGGATTCGCTTCCGCATTCAAATTTATCTCCTACTTCTTTACACTTCATGTCAATCCACTGTTCCTTAGCTGCCTTCTTAATTACTTTATCGCTTTTTTTGGCTTTCTTAGTCTGTCCTATCTTTGCATTTCCGCCTTTTTTCTATTACTCTTACAATCCCGTTTGTTATATAGGATTTCCTACTTTCATTTTGGTTAAGACCAAGTAGGTATATTACTGGCTGTTTACTTTAAGCACGTTTTAATGCAGTCTCTTCGTTCTTGTCTTTCATTTTTCCCGCCTCCTTTAGTATTTCGTCTGTTCTTGTACCTAGCCTATCATGCGTTTCGTTACATTTTGACTTTTCTTAGTCAAGATGTTCCTGCCTTCTCTCTTTTTCAGAATTTTGAATTGAAGGTTGGTTTTAATAATTACTAGGTTACGATCGCTATCTACATTTGCTTCTAGATAACTCTTACAGAGCTTTACTTGATTTTTAAATTTTTGCAAAACAAGTATATAATTTAACTAATATCTCCCTAAGTCACCTGAAATCGTATAGTGCCTCTTAACGTGATGGTTAAATAAACTATTCGCGACGGTTAAGTTATGTTTATCACAAAATTCTGTCAGTCTGAATCCCCTATCACTTCTATTGCCTAATCCTAAAGAACCTGTTATTACATCTTTTTTAGTTTATTTTTACTACTTCGGTTGTCTCCTGCAACTGTTAGGTTTTCTTGCTTTTCACTAAACTTAACACTCTTATATCTGCATATACCGCTTCTACATCTTCATCATTGCAAGATGATGTAGGCATGTAGCTCTGCGTTATTATTATTTTTGCAGGCTTCGAGTTTAATTTAACCATAACGATTCTATCGTTTTTTTGTAAATAACTTTCTGCATTATGTGCATTACAATTCCTACCTTCGAATTACCTTCCACCGATCCTGTATGTATTATTCCAAAGTATCCAGCTTTTGGCCAACGGACTTCACTGTTGTCTACTTTATCTAATTCTCGTTTATTCATCTTAAATTTCAATTTTTCTAACATTCCTGCTTGCCACAATGTTTTAATGTTCCACGCTCGGGCTCGTGAAATATTGCATCTTCCCCTATTTCACTTGTTGATATCCCCCGAGGTAGTCCCCGCGCGGATATCCGAATAGGGGACTAGTTTACGTTTGGAGTGCTTTACCCCAGAGGACTTCATTACTGTTCGTTTCAAGAAGTTGGAGATATGCCCTTTCCCTTTATTAGGATGCGCTGTAGCATAATTCCAAATTCAATCTTATTTGTCTGCGTAGCTCATTTCTTCACTGATCATTGAGCGAGAGCTAGTCAAAAGTGTACAGTACCATTTGCAAAATTATTTAAACTGCCTTGAAATTCTAAGAAAAATGTTAGCAATATATATCTGCAACTCTTTTTAAAATTTTGACTGTACACAACCAAAAAGAATGTGGTCTACCCCTTGAGTAATTCGTCGTATATTACACGATTAACCGTAAGCATAAAAACTTATAAAAAAGTGTGTTTCTTTAGACCCATGTATCTATACTACTGTTATTATTTATTTATTTTTATTTATAATATCTGCGGGAATAAATCCCTTTTACATTGTTGGTTATTTAAAATATATTCTCTATTCAGAATCCACAAATACGCATCGTTGTATGCTAAGCTGATGCTACTGATAATATCCAACTGCGAAGATTGGCAACGTTGGCGTAAACTGATATTCCACGACAACTATTGCCATGCGAAACAACACCAACAAGAGTATTTCCTACGACCAAAGGGCCCCCAGAGTCACCCTGTATTAAACAAAGAAATATCAATCAATTCATTTGAAAATAGTTTAAAATAAGTTTCACTTACATAACAGGGACTTTTGTATCCGGCGTTCTCTCCTGCACATAACACTCTTTCAGTACGTATATCAGGACATTGACTGTCAGCAACAATTGGTAGTGTAACTTTTTGTAATTGTTGTGGGGTGGTATGGGTAATAGCATTTAAATCTCCCCAACCGGAAACGACAGCCGACGTTCCCACTGCCGGTTTACTGCTCGCAAGGGATATTGAAGCTATATTTGGACCAAAAGTGAGCGGTGAAGCAAGTTTGATTAAACCTATGTCGTAATCCTGGTCAGTATTATTATAATTCGGATGAACATATAAATTTGAAGCACGTATTACCACACCGCCTCTCATGTATCTATCTGTTCCCGCTCGGATGCTTACGTCTGAGGCAGCCACTCTGGAAAAAGAATAATTTAGCCAATAGAGTAATATTGAATTGTAAAGGGTGTCTCAAAATTGACGCAATATTTGGATTACATACTAGTTTTTTGCGGCGGGTTAGACCGGCTATTGACGCGACATAGCACAGAACTCGTATAGGGGAAACCGGGGATAGTTGACTATAGGGGTAGATAGACTAACTACCGAAACCCCCTTCGACAGTGTATGAACTATGTCATCTGATCATAACCAAGCATTACATTTCGCGTCCCGCTCAGTTGTCTGAAGCGTCACATCGCGGTCGTGCGTTGTTTTCGAACAGTGACATGTTTTTCATATTTCAATCACATAAGTAATATTTTGATATATTGTATTTTTTGATCTGATGCCTACTCGTTTTATGTAAATCATTTTTCTATTA
>NW_020442381.1:129593-160317 GCF_000699045.2 Agrilus planipennis
AAATATAATTTTTAAATATACATAGTTCTCTATTGAGCTATAAAAAATTAGACATTGATAAAATGAATAAATTTTCGTATGAATGTTAGACTAATTAGAAATTAGATTGACGAATAATTTTCTAATCTTATATTATCATAACCTTATTTACATTTAATCAGAATTAACTTGCCTTTAATTCTACTTTATAAGGTGATAAAGTAACTGAAGTGTGCCTGATGACACTACACCACATCAAAATAGTCACAACCATCTAATTCTTCAACTCTCATGTCATGAAGAATGGCCAAAGCTTTACCTTTCAGAATTGTTTGAGGATTAAATTTAATAGAATAAGTTATCTTCGAAAACCAGTTCGAATAATTTTATTCATTATTATTATTATTATATAACCACTCCTCCTTGACTAGTTTAAATATTATGATATTTTTCCAACAAAACTATTTTATTTTAAATGTATTTAATTTAGCTTAAACGTATTTTTCTCACTGAGAAGTTTGAAAATTGGCCACAGACAGCGCCACAGTCACTTTTGCACATAGCGAATAGCGTTAGCAAAACGAAGACTACTGCGTATAACGTCCGTTTTGTCCAAATATTCCATGAGCATTTTGCATACACGCGGCTGAATTTCGTTGATGCAGCATTGAGTTTCCGTACGCGTGCTTGCGGGCCTGTTAATATAGTTTTTAAGGTGAAACTTTTATTACATCCTCTTAAATTTTTTTCCTCAATCTATCGCACGTCGCATTACAGCCGGACGTGGAGTAGGGGTAAAACTGAAAGGCGCTCGATATGGCGGCGACCACGGCTCGCATCAGTTAACCGTGTAGCATTTATATTCTCACTCATTCGTGCAGGTGCATGGCAATTACATTAATAGACTGTGAAACTAAAAGCGAATATGAAATTATTGATGGAATAACTGAAGTTCAAACAGATTCAATGATTTAAATAAATATTGCTCTCAGTTTTTAATATGCGTCTATCATCTGAATGATTGTAATTATTATGTATTCCGTACAATCATGCCAGATTGAAATTAAAATTTATGGTTGGATATCTTGTCTATTATTGATTTCTCATTATCATTCCCATTTTCCAATCATTAAGATAAGATTAAGAACGCGATTTTAATTTTAATACTCTAAATCGAATAATTTTCCGAAAATTTACAGTTAATCCGAAAAGTTTCAATTGCATCGTAGTTTCATAAAATCACACATTTGTTTTGGCTTAATATAACCACATAAAAAGAAATCTAATGGTTTTAAATCACACGGTCTGGGGGGGGGGGCAATTCTTATCATTAATTCTTCATTTTCGAAAAAGTATGGTGTATGGTTCAACGACGCCTCCAGCCCAAAATCCGCATCAAAGTTTGGGGATGCTTTTGTTTTTCGATAAATAAAAAAAAATGAAGACAAGAGAATGAAAGATTATCTGTGGAATATTACAGCCCCAAGGCTTGCCTAAGTTATCTAAGGTAATCACAGAAAAACTTGGAAAAAGGCAGACGGATCCGGAATCGAACCAGCGTTCTTTCGAATGCTAAGCAATGGTAAAAACCTCTAAAAAATGGTTATGTTTAGGGACCCATGCCGCCTAGAATCTTTCCATTTTCTCTGTGCACTACGGAATAATTAACAAATCGTTAAGTACCGACCCCTAATAAAATCGAAAGAAAATTTATTTTTGCATCCAACAACACCAAAATGAACATAGCTTTCCATTTTGAAAAAATGAGTTATTCATGTTTCAAACATTTAAAAATTGAACAGTGTAATGATTGAATGCTCTATAAATAAAAGTTTTATATGAAAAATTAAGAACGTTCTTTTTAACGGTGAAAATCAAATTTAATTGCTGACATATTAAAATTTTTGTAAGCTATTACAAACGGTAAATTTTCTATAGATTACTAAATAACTCTAACAAGATACCACGTAGGCGTAGATTATGTTAAACAAACTGGGAATCAAAATCGATGTTGAATTCAAAGAGGCAGTAATATACAGGGTGTTTCTTTTAAAATAAGGAAGTTTAAGTATACTTCCGGTATATCCGGAAGTCCGCCATCTCTGAAATTATTTTCCGCAGAGGCATCATTTGAAAAGGAACATTTCTTATTGGAAACATTTCCAATTTTAATGGCAAGACCGCTAGAGAGCAAGACTCGCTTAATATACATCATTAGATAACATACCCGTCTAAACAGTGAGCTGCTGTGACCACCCAAAGTCTTGAAAGAATTGACGCATTACAGTCTGAACTGTCACTATCATCCTCATTCACCTGTACAATATAAGGAATCTCGCTAATTGTTGCATTGCTTCCTCCTGAAATTCTGGTAGATTCCAATCCAAATTGATGGTAGGGAAAAGCTGTAAACAATCTCAGATATTAATTAAACATTTAACAATATAGTACTAAATAATCATTCACTGAATACAGAAAATAAAAATTTACCTAAAGTAAAAGGCGCAAAGGCCACAAGAATCAATACGCCTATCATCTTAGTTGATATATGTATGATACATAAGTACAAGTTGTTATGAAACAGCAATAGGTTTTATAAAGGTATTTCTTATCCGATTTTGAGTACCTATTTCTTTATGAAATTAAATTTTTAACTTGCTTTCGTTATCAGTTTATTTCTAAACTAGTATGTTTAAACAAAGTGTACCAAAAAACGGTCCTGATAATGCTGCTGTAAAAAATCCACGTGCTATTCTGAACGGATAGTTAAATTAATCGTGTGCATTCTATGTGATAGTTATTAGTAAACATAATTAAACATTATTTAATTTTAAACATTGCAGGTATCTCTATTGCGTTAACACCTAAATATCGGTCTGTAGAAGTTCTTGTTTTGTACAAGAACGAGCGCTTATGTGGTATATAAGCACATACATGCATTTTATGTATGTACAAGATAATTGCTCAGTTACAGTATTAGGTTTGACTAATTATTACTTGGAATTTTTAGAAGGTGCACATTATCGCGTAAACTAAAAAAGTTAATCGATCTATAAGATACAATTGGCGGTGTTTCCAAAAAGTCTACTGATAAGACTGCTACAAAAAATTACACGTGTCATCGTAAACATACACTCAAATTTGTTGTATGGATCTTATGACGATAGTACTTGATAAACGTTATGTAATTTTCGCATTTTTTATTTAATTGTAGGCATTGCAGGAATTGTTATAATTTGAAACCTAGACATCGGCTTGTAGATTTTTTATTGTACAATCAGTAAGATTTTCCAAGATATATTAATGTGGTATGTGCATGTATAGTATAGGCTATAGAGGTGCTATATATGGAAGATGCCAGGTGATTTAGGGATATATCAGTTAAATTACATACTTGTTAGGCAAAGATTTAAAAATCAAGTGAAGGACTGTAAAAGTACGAAGATCAATCTTAAATTGAAAATTCTGAAGAAGAGGGAAGGTAGGAGTCGTCTCGACTTAGAAAAGCTAAAATGTAACGAAACGCGTGATAGGCTAGGTAAAAGGACAGACGAAATACTAAAGGCAGCGGGAGAAACGAATGACAGGGACATAGAGACAGAATGGAACTGCATTAAAACGTGCTTAAAGTGAGCAACTACAGATATACTAGGTCTTAAACAAAACGAAAGTAGGAAACCCTGGATAACAAATGAGATTTTAGGATTAATAGAAGAAAGGCGGAGATACAAAAACAGGACAGACGAAGAAGGGCAAAAAAGATATAAGGCTACAAAGTGGGAAATAATTAGGAAGTGTAGGGAAGCTAAGGAACAGTAGATTGATAGGAGGTGTAAAGAAATAGAAGAAAAGTTTGATATAGGTGAAACCGATGAGGCGTATAATATAATTAAAAGGAGTTTTAGAGATGTAGTATATAGTAGTGATAATATAATAGTCACTTTGATAGAAAATGAGGAAAAGACAGATAGGTGGAAAGAATATTTAGAGAACCTATACGCAGACCATGAGAGAGAAGGAAGATAGTGTGGAGATAGATGAGCGAGAAGAATTCGATGTAGTATTAAAATGACCAGGTTTCTAGACGGTATATATTACATCATTCTAGGAAACGGCAAGCCTCTATAAACAGTTGTCGCGAAATCCAGCGGTAGACAGTAGTAGTACGAAAACGAGGCGATACAAAGCGAAGACGGAGCGAAGAAGTTGTGTTCATATAGTGGTGAATTGATAACTAATTAATAAAATAAGTGTTAATTAGACAGCAAATAGTTAAATAAATGTAGTAATAGTGTGAGTAAGGTATTTAAAATGTGTTATATTTGCGTCGCGGTGACGCCGAAAATTTTAGTACTTTATACAGTTTCCTGTACTTAATAAGAATATATATGTATATATGTCATATATATATATTATTTGGAGGAAGGGGGGTTTTTCTATTTTCTTTGATATTTTGTTTACGCTTATTTAAACTTATAAAACCGATTAATAGCATCTGAATTTTGGATAATGACTAGTTCCTTCCCATATACCTGTTTTTAATTAGGGTTAAAATTTTGGGTATGCCTAATTCCCTCCTAATTATACATCAATTGCTTCCCAACGGCGGCGGATGACCTTAAGTGCTAATTGCTAGATTTTCAATCTGAAATTTATGTTAAAATGCGAAGTGTTTCATCTAATTTTAAAAAATTGTTAACAAGACAAACTAAAACTAATAAAGTTTTTCTGGATGATTGCATCAAAAAGCTAGACACACACGAATTTCCAAACATTGAATTTGTTAAGGTAGTGGGAAACCATTTTAAAATTAAATAACTGAACATTTCATAACTGATTTTCTTTCTGAAATTATTTTATCTTTATTTACTGAAGTGTACTATAAATATATATTTATTTTCGATAAATAAAATCGGTAAGTAGTCGTTAACTTAATTATCGGAGCTGATATGAACGGGAGGGAACTCGGCTAGTACCCGGCAGGGAATTCGACTATCTATATTTTAACCAAAACTACCTGCGGGAGGGAATTCGGTATCACCGTGAATTTTAGAGCGCATCTAATTATCTTCTACCTTCTTGTCAATGATGGTTTCAACGGTCCGGCTTTGTGTATTACATCTAGCTCCAAAAAAGCTAGAGCCGCCCCTGGTAATTAGCTTCCTTTTCTTTCTCCTCTAACTGACTTCATACATTTCGTATCTCCGCTTAAATTTTATTGTTTTATATGTATAAACTTAAACATTAAAAGACGATTGCTAGAAAAACCTAATATAGATTACGCAAAATGTTAATGCCTTCTTAAAGAATAGTTTAGTCCGACTATAATCAGTCACTTGTTTATTTATTTGTTTTGATTTCAAATTGACTCTATTCATGTACTAGTGATACTGTTTTAACTATTACGCTTTACCAAATCGTAATCTAAATGATTTTGTTGACAGCAAATTACCTCAAATGATCCTGAACATCGGAAGTAGATGCGTTAGTTGGTTTCATTCTTTAGTTAGACAATTTAATAGTCAGAAATGGCTATTAAGGAGAAGATAGTTAAAGCAATTTGTATTACACGCAGAACCATTAATAACCAAAACATTGCAATATTTTATATGATCACTCCCATGAAGTGTGTAGATAAGCATGAAAAAATAAATCGTTATGAATTCAGAATTATCAATTTGACTTTAAAAGAATATTTATTTATTTACAATCAGTCTGCAGTAATCGAAGCAACGGTAATAATAATGCATGTTCTGTTTTTCATTTAATTGTCATTTTTGGCATATAAAGGTAAAAGTGAATGGATTTTGTGTGTCAGTGTCAAATATGTGTCAACCTTGAATTCATAGCGATCGCTGCGCTCTATATTACTTAGTGAAATTTTCTGGATGATGTTCACTCCATTGTAGATGTACGTAATTGTTTAGTGAAAAGCATAGCTATAAGGGTATTTAATAAATAGCAGTGCAATTTTCCGTTCTCGTTACTGTGAGCACATCATTAGAATTTATCCTGTTTTGAAATGACGCTGCATTTCATGTTAATTGAACGCTACTGAGAATTCAATTCCAGAAAAGGTTCAGCGAGCATGTTAAACGCGGCAGTGGAACATAACACTGTTTTCAACAAAGCTGCAAACAAACAAAAAACGACGACTGACGCGTATATGTATAGTTAAAGCCTTCTACGGATAAGACTTCTTTCTCTTTCTGTATCTTTCTGTTTGTTTAAAAAAGCTAAAGCGATTTCTTTCGTTGGTGCATACCGATGTCTAATGAAAGGTCCAGCGCTAAGATAATCGGGGAAATCGCCAGAAACAAAATCTCATTAGTTGCGTTCGTTAAAACACGAATAAAAAGTCAGAAAGGTATGCACAATATAACGAAGGGCATTTTTAACTTTTTGTTCTTCGGACACACGACTGGAATCGAAATGAATAAAAATTCCTTGCCGACCACTTCTTGACTGCGCAATTGGAATAGATGGAAGAAATGCTTCGAATCATTTTTGCTAAAAGTTCGAGTCAGCCGTGATGTAACAAATTGATAGAGAAATTAAATTTACGATACTATCTACATATGCATATCTTTCCTAAAAATCGACCTCATTTTAAATTAATTTTGGTATGAATGCAAATTAGCTCCCCTCTGTCTGTCAAATTTGAATTTACTTAGTAATCGTAAGATCGACTTTTTTATCCTTATAAAGGCCTGAGGAAGGTTTACAGAAATTTAGATCAGATATTATCAGTATATACATTTCTATGTATGTAACAGTTTTGGTGAAGCCATTTCTACAAACGTACATACGTGAAGGTCTTAATTAAATAATATGTAGGTAATTTCAGATAAAATCTTTGCTAATTGGCATTAACAAAAGTGGAAGGAATGAATGAAGAAAGAAAAAATTAAGCTTGTAATATCTAATCTAAATGTTTCTAATTCTATGAAAGCTTTCAATCACAAGTCATGTGTTATAATTATTTATTTTAAATAGGTGTAAACCCTTTACAGTGAAATTTTTTGATAAACTTCTTGTAAAATATAGACATCACATCACATCACATAGTTTGCAATTTTAGATGTAAGAGGTAATCTTCGAAATGTAAGAAAAAACGATCGGGTACCTATACACTGTTGAAAAATATTGTACATTTATTATACATTTAGAACATAAATGTATAAGAGAATTACAATTTTGAGTGTAGTAATTTTAAATTACAATACAATTTTAGGAAAGTTGAATTGTATTTGTAAATATGCAGAAGAAAGTTGTAATTTTACTATTTTCTTGTAATCGCAAAAGATGTATTGTAGTTTTACTAATTATGTTGTACTTTGAAATAAGAAATATGGTAAATTATTATGAAAGCACACATATGTGCCCTGCATATAATACCCATATATAAAATTATTAACAAATAATGGTCATATATGTTAGAACACTGGAGAGAAAATAACATTCCAGTGTTCTTTGTTTTATAAGTATTAAATGCGATTCATAGGCGAATTAATGAACTTATGTGCAAAGGAAAAGAGAAAAAATGAGACATTTCTGATTCACGTCAGTCCAACATTATAGTTCTCTGCGTGTTCAGAGTTAAAAACATTTTATAAATTTTTTTTGTATATACAAAAACTACTGCATGTTAAACAATTACAATATTAATCACAAGTACAGAACATTCTAAATAAGTTTCAGTTTTTTTTTTGGATCATATACCTTCTTATTTATTCTTGTGTTTAAATCAGTCTACCTGTTATAACTTTTAGTTTTACGACTCCTACCGCAGAATTATCCCTGAAGCTACAATTTTAATTAAATTTCTCACCTTAGCTCTACCAACCTAACACTTCAGTAATTGCATATTCTGCTATTTCAGTGAGCAGCCTTGCTTTGTTACCACCCCTTTCGCATCCTTCACCAATAGCCGTTTAATAATCTTTTCGCGAATTGGAGAAACACTAAAATAGGACAAGGTAAATCAGTCATCTATAAATATAAATGACCCTCGTATATAGGTACGTAATTATAAATATAGGTACATCATCGTTCAAAAGTTCGGAAACAACCTATTAAAGATGTTATATTTTTATGGAAACTTTTCAACCCTTACGACTACACTATAACAAATGTTTATTCGTATTGTGTATTTTGCATTATCTTAACCACGTTGCTTACTCTAATCTACCTTTAACTTCTTCTAATAGATTCAATTATTGCTATTTTTTAAGATTCAAAGTTTCCAACACAGATTAACCTAAGCCAGCGGAAGCAGGCTACTTTAGAAGAGCAAAGTGCGATCTGCGTTCTGTTAAAATTGTTCTATTGGTCTGTAAAATTTTTGGCTTTAATAAATAATGTCATAGTGTTCAGGGGGGCGGAAGGGGCGTCCCGCCCCAGGCCTCCGGTTTTTGGGGGCCCCCCAAATGCCTCCGCGTTCCCCTGATCAAATCCTAAAGAAGACTTTAAAATGCGTTTAGTACCTTCATAATTTCATCAAGATCAAAACACAACAGCCATCTAGACTTTTTACGCGGTACTAATCTTCTTTTAACTTTGCTGAACGCGTCCAATACGCTGGGGGAAGTCCCGTCTTTGTAGCGGGTACTTCCCCAGGAATCTCTGAATGAATGAAGTGCAAATAATTCACTCTTGTACGCCTACATTTACATTCACTACATTCTATTTACGTCGAAAAATAATCATTGGCCTCATTTAAAGTATATTAAATTTCATTGCGTTGATATTTAATAATTTATTAGTGTGTTCTGATATTTTCGCGAACGCATAAGCCTTTTTTCAAATTGTAAAGTAATAAACGCGATATTATCCGTTCAAAGTTATTTCATTTAAAAGCGTAATAGTGTTTTTTATTTTTGTTGCCTCAAGAGCGACTGGTTAATCTAACCGTGCTTTCAATAGAAAGAAAAATTTCAAAAGAAATCGATTTAACAGAAGTTATTGAGGAGTTCAGTAAATTGAAGGCACGAAAACACACATAACACGCTACAAAAAATAAAAAAACTATCTAAAAAACTAAAAGCTGGTGGGCCTCATGCCCCGGGCCTCTGACGGGCTTAGTCCGCCACTGGCTCAAAGTGTTCTCAAACTTTACAGCGGTCCTGTATGTATGTAGGTACTCATACATTTACAACAGAGGCTTCTCTGTCTATCTTCTTTTTGCTTATTTCACCTACTCATTTTAATGCATTTTAATTTATGCTAATTATTATTCAGATCTACAGTGAGGTATTATCTGTGACATACGTTTGGACTTTTGATTTCGCTGTTGCTACCTATTAGTTCTTATTATTGGCTTTAAACTAATCGGAATTTAATGATTATATACACTATTAATTATCTCTGATTTGCATGATAAGTTTCTGTCGGATTAGTATTAGTTTTGTACGTACACCTTTCAGTATGGATAATCTCTTCATCGCATCATTGAAGAGTTCTCAACAAATCAGGGTTACTTTTATTTTGGATTACAAAATATTTTGACCTAAGAACGTTCATCTCTTGCATGTTCGTAGATCTGTCGCTAATAAATGGATTACCTTGTTCTTAAAAAAAATCAGGTTCTTCATATTTATATTTTATCTTATTTTGTTTATTTAATAACTTTAACATCTCTTCATCAAATAAAAACGTATTAAGTGAGAATAGCTGAAAATTAAGGGGACGTAGGATGACTGAAATTTTCGCAAAATTCTAGTGTATACGATTCTTAAATTTCTTGCAGTTTTTGTTTCAGTAGAGGGATTTTTCTAGCACCATACGTTAATAATTAATAAACTCGTAAAAGTTGAAGGTTCTTCGTCTTTTTGTTAGGTCACAAGTGTAAATAAAGGATAAATATTCGATGATCGGAAAGCGTCCATGCATTGCGACTATTGTTGTGATTCGGGCTTGTTTAGGTTTTGTTATGTCGTTAGTGTAATTAATTGACATTTCGAGAGAAAAAACATTTACCTGCTTTAAAATGAATGCCCGAATCGCATTACTTTACATAAATGAATCGCAAAACAGTAGAGCAAATAATTAAGAGATTTTAAGTATCAGCGCACGTTGCGACAGGAACATTGAAGAAATTCCGACTATATGCACGTAAAAATGTGGAATATATACAAAATGGGATTCACAAAAGAAAATTACAGTTTGGGTTATTATTCGCCTTATAAACTAAAATTGATTTGTGAAAAATAATTCTTAGAAACTGAATTTTGGACTGAAGCCAGTCTGATTATGCTTTTAGTTAGGTAATCACGGCGAGGCTTTTTTTTTTCGAAAAAGATCAAAATTTCAAACAATAATTATGTTAAAATAATTCAAAGTGGTCTGTATTCTGTCGAAACTGCCAGACGCGGATCGCGATTTCGATCTTTTTGGATCTCATCAGCGCGTCGCAGGTAGAACACAGACCAACTTTTACCTGCTGTCTTAACAGTGCGTTTTAGAAAATACTACAAACGGCACAGTGAACGCCATCTGTAACATTCGTTTTCAGCAAGTAGATATCCACACAAGTGGATCTTGTTGAAAAATACGTAATCCTAAAATGTAGCATCGTGCTACAGATGGCGTTAACTGTGCCGTTTGTAGTATTTTCTGAAACGCACTGTTAAGACAGCAGGTAAAAGTTGGTCTGTGTTCTGTCGGAGTTGCCTGCGACGCGCTGATGAGATCCAAAAAGATCGAAATCGCTATCCGCGTCTGGCAGTTTCGACAGAATACAGACCACTTCGAATTATTTTATTCGATTAAGCTAACGTGCCTATCACGTTGAGGTTGGCTACGCCAGGATTTGTTTTCAGCAAGTAGATATCCACACAAGTGGACCTTGTTGAAAAATACGTAATCCAGATGGCGTTCACTGTGCCTTTTGTAGTATTTTCTAAAATAATTATGTTTATCCCTTCTTAATTCAAATCTAGCACGTGCACAAGGGTGTCTGAAGTAAGTAGCAAGCTTTGGGGGATATTAACTAGATGCAATAAAGAAACAATTGTGTGGTTTTATGAAACTACGATGCAGGTGAAACTTTTCGGATTGTAGGCATTTAACTGTAAACTTTCGAAAAATTATTTGATTTAGGGTATTAAAATTAAAATCGCCATGTTAATTTTATCTTAATGATTGGGAAATGGGAATGATAATGGGAAATCAATAGTAGACAAGATATCCAACTATAAATATTAATTTCAATCTGCGTATGAGAGTACGGAATACATAATAAATACAATAATTCAGATGATAGACGCATACTAAAAACTAAGAACAATATTTATTTAAATCTTGAATCATTTTGAACTTCAGTTATTCTATCAATAATTTCATCTCCGGTTTGAGTTTTACAATATATGAATGTAATAGTCATGCACTTGCACGAATGAGTGAGAATATAAATGCTACTCGGTTAGCTCATCCGAACCATGGGCGCCGCCATATTGACCTTGGCTGCTCTGCCGAACGTCGTTCAATTTTACCCCTACTCCGCGGCCGGCTGTAATGCGACATGTGACAATTGTACGAAAAGAATGTAAACAGTGATGGTTGTGGAACGACTAATAAAGTAAATAGCAACAGTATATTATCACGTTACTATATTACTATATTAATCTTTAGACGTCTGCTGTAATAAAAATTAATTAAATAATAATTTTGTTCATCGCTGATAGAATGCAGTACATTCATTATATAGTATTTACCATTGCGGTTAATAATTAGGTACTAAGGAATCTTATGACTTTTCTATTCACTGTAGATTTCGGCACCACATGCAAATCTTTTATTATAAGTACCACATGCATATTATTTATATTCTCTTGTCTCATCATTTGCTTTTGTTGAAATTTTCATTTATTTTGATTAAATTTATTGCCTTCTCAATTATTACCGGCTGAAGCAGTAACTAGTTTATTTTCGTTTTCTGTGAAATTCTCATGCACACTTGCTGTAAAGTAATGCAATGTGTTTCGCCTTAATAAGATTTTAATAATATACGAACAGATTCGCAGACCTATTTGTATGTGAGGAATACATAATTCTTTTATATCATGCTTGACATTTTAAACAATATTTGTTTAGTGCAATTAGGTTTATACGTGGGAATCCAGCTATAATGAGTGGATTTGAACGCTTTCGGATTTCTGGATTTGTTTTACTACAAAGTAAAAAGTTTACCATTGGAAATCTTCCTCTAAACTAAAGGAGTTATATGCTGCTTAAATACTCTACTAATTATATTAATGAATTACATTGGAAACGGAAACAAAAACGTCTGTGACAATATATTTAACAAAAATTTATAATTATTCAAATCATTAGAATTTATACTAATTTTTGTACGTACACCTTTCAGTATGGATAATCTCTTCATCGCATCATTGAAGAGTTCTCAACAAATCAGGGTTACTTTTATTTTGGATTACAAAATATTTTGACCTAAGAACGTTCATCTCTTGCATGTTCGTAGATCTGTCGCTAATAAATGGATTACCTTGTTCTTAAAAAAAATCAGGTTCTTCATATTTATATTTTATCTTATTTTGTTTATTTAATAACTTTAACATCTCTTCATCAAATAAAAACGTATTAAGTGAGAATAGCTGAAAATTAAGGGGACGTAGGATGACTGAAATTTTCGCAAAATTCTAGTGTATACGATTCTTAAATTTCTTGCAGTTTTTGTTTCAGTAGAGGGATTTTTCTAGCACCATACGTTAATAATTAATAAACTCGTAAAAGTTGAAGGTTCTTCGTCTTTTTGTTAGGTCACAAGTGTAAATAAAGGATAAATATTCGATGATCGGAAAGCGTCCATGCATTGCGACTATTGTTGTGATTCGGGCTTGTTTAGGTTTTGTTATGTCGTTAGTGTAATTAATTGACATTTCGAGAGAAAAAACATTTACCTGCTTTAAAATGAATGCCCGAATCGCATTACTTTACATAAATGAATCGCAAAACAGTAGAGCAAATAATTAAGAGATTTTAAGTATCAGCGCACGTTGCGACAGGAACATTGAAGAAATTCCGACTATATGCACGTAAAAATGTGGAATATATACAAAATGGGATTCACAAAAGAAAATTACAGTTTGGGTTATTATTCGCCTTATAAACTAAAATTGATTTGTGAAAAATAATTCTTAGAAACTGAATTTTGGACTGAAGCCAGTCTGATTATGCTTTTAGTTAGGTAATCACGGCGAGGCTTTTTTTTTTCGAAAAAGATCAAAATTTCAAACAATAATTATGTTAAAATAATTCAAAGTGGTCTGTATTCTGTCGAAACTGCCAGACGCGGATCGCGATTTCGATCTTTTTGNATTTCTAAAAATTATAATTTTTTTAAACTAAGAAGAAACAAAGTTGAGGTAATTTTAAATGGGAAAACTTTTTATATTATAGTATTAGAAATCCAAAAAAAGAAAAATCATTCAAGTCCATTTATTATAGGTGGGTTCTGACATTTTTGATTTCTTATGATTAATCACACTAGAATATTGGCAGTTTTGTTCATTAGTAATAGATCAGTCAGTGAATTAAATTAAATTTAAATATTCACCCACTAGCAAATAATCAAATTTCCTGTT
This sequence comes from Agrilus planipennis, assembly GCF_000699045.2. NCBI lineage: Eukaryota > Metazoa > Arthropoda > Insecta > Coleoptera > Buprestidae > Agrilus > Agrilus planipennis. The sequence continues at coordinate 143,177 of NW_020442381.1, forward strand.
TGTAATATGTTGTCGGATTATCCTGATGGGCGTCTTTAGTAAAAAAATCTGGATTATCCGTAAGTAAAAAAAGGTACTTCTAGGTCAAAACAATAATAAACTAAATATTTCGAGGATATTCAAGGTAACTTCCTCCATTCTATAATTGATCATTATGGTATAGTTTTAATTAATTTCAAGGATGTATTTGTTCCTTATTTACTATTGTATATCCTGGTTCTTATAAACTACTAATTAATTCATCAGCTTTTTTTACCGGATCATAAAACGAGAATTTATAATCTAAATCGAATCAAATAATGCGGATGGGATGCCCTTCTCTGTTCGTCGATGTTATGGTGGATTATCTATCTATTAATCTATTAATAAAAAAATGGTGTTAATTTTTTTGTTTATTTATTTCCTGAGCTACTAATGCGTTATTTAAAAAACGTTCATAAACAAATAAATCATATCTTTATCTACGAGGGATGCTTCCAAAGTTCTAGGAAATTAGCTATAATTTTTATTATTTTGTTAATTTTCGTTAATATTACAATGTAGTTTTTCAACATAATTTCAATTTAACTAAATACATTTATCCCAACGATAAACTGATTTTTTTAAGCCGCCCTCAAAAAACTTTTTCGGTGTCTCCTCAATCCACCTATTTATGGCATGTTTTACGTCAGTCAAACTTTTAAATCGAATACCCCGTTAAGATTTTTTCAAATTTGGGAACAGACGCTAATCACTAGGTGCGTGATCCGGGAAATAAAGTGGGTGCGAAAGCAATTCCATGGTAGGTCCTTCGTTTTTCTTGCGATGTGTGGTCTTGCATTATCCAGTTGCAATAACGGACGTCTATGCAACTTTCTAGGCCGTGTTTTGGACAAGTGCCTGTCGCAGTGGTCCGGATATTTAATTCGAATACTATCCTGCCTTAATTGTAGTACCTTTCGCTAGATAATTCATAAAAATAATGCCTTCGCAATCCCAGAATACACTAAGCATTACCTTTCTAACAGACGGAACTGAACACGTCTTTAGTGGAAGCCCTTCTTCAGGTTTGCGCCACATTTTGGATTGACTTTTGGTCTCAAGATTCAAATAAGGAATCCTACCGGTTTTAAAACAATCGATCCACCGACTTTTGGATTCTGCAGACTCACCAAATACTCCTTGCAGACGTTGGATAATTTCTGATGTTTTCACACCTTCTTTTCACAAAAAGAAAATTATTGCTCTTTGAGATTTTGCTACGTCTTCCATGGTTATAAAAACAGTACTATGAAAACGTGTTTATATCAGTCGAACATCTAAATCAGACTGAACAATATTGCACTAGATAGTTGCATAAACATGTCAAGACTTGTCTGGCACCAATAACATTGTCTATAAGTTCTGCGTAATTTAATTATAGCAGAATTCCCAGAACTTTGGAAACTTCCCTCGTATATTATGGTAAAATGTAAACGAAATGTAAGAATTAATTGGGAGAGGCATGTCTATTAAAAAATTGAACGTTTTTTAACAAGAATGTTTTGCCGTACAGCAATCGTCTATCAGGTCGATAATGATGGATAATTATAGCTGAAATGCTGCTTTGAATTGACCTTAATTGTTTTTTGCACGGTTATGACAAATAGTATACGCACCTAGAAATGACAGCCGCACTCGCTGCAATGGATTCTAATCGTTTCTAGACAAATGATTAGTGCGAACCGTTGAAAAGTGATATCCATCTAATTTTTTCTCTGTCTAGTCGAATGTAATCTTTATTAGCTGCATGCACGTATTTTTTTTACAACGGTTTGTGTAGCCCTGCATTACTCGCGCTTTAAAGAATAACGCGAGCTCTCGCGTGATTTATTCGAAATTTTGTTCCGTGTTACGCTTTTTTTTATTGGTAGTAATATAAAATTGTTGATAGTTTTAAGGTGATTACAGTATTATGCAAATAATAAAATAAAACTGCAGCGGTACATTCTAAAAACAGCAAAACTAAAATTTTTCATTTCTACGAAGGAAAAAATAAAATGCTTTCTAATACTTTTCAAATTACTTTTTTAGTTATTACTATACCAAAAAGAAGTAAAACACAGTTAAGTAATAAAAAATTCACTATATGTTTACAGCTCAAACATGTGAAGGTTGTAACATATCTCCTCATCTTGACGTTCTTTCAATCAAATTCGAGCCCTAATTCTGCATGCATCTGTCCTCTACTCATTGTTTACTGTTTAAAATAAATAAAAAAATATCATTATACATTAAAACAATAGTCAGCATAAAAATAACTTCAATTTATCCGACCGTAAAAAAATAAAGGAGGTTAGAACTCTCACGTTGAGAGAAACTCTCACTGAGTTTACTCAGATAGAAGTGACGTTAGCAATACATATACCTACGTAATTTTCTGTTCTTAGAATCTACATATGATTGGGAAGCCTGAGTGATGTAGGGACCTGCAACAAAATCAAAATGGAATTCTGTAGAACTGAATCAAGTAAAATAGATACCTACTAGAATCCAAAATTCCACTTAAGCAGTTTAAAATTCTAATACGCGTTTCGACGCCTAACATGCTGCTTTTAGCTTAAGTACTTTACACATTGTATTTCTTTATGGCTTTGAATCCTTCTGATATGATCTGAGGTTCTATAAAAATATTCGTTACATTTCACGATTTTGGGGTATTTTTTCCGGCACTGTATTAAGATCGGTTCAGATGTTAGAGTCAGTCAAAACACGCATAATTTACCTGGTAGCAAAAGTAGTACGCTTGCCGGATTCCCACCAGCCAGTAATGCTGGTGGGCGGGCAGTCCCACCGGACTATGCCGGAAGGTATGGCGGAAGGCCCTCTTTAGCCTGCTTTCAGGAATCGTGAGAATGGGTAGGTGGTGGTTCGGGTGAGAAAGTTGAGACGGACGAAATGAAGACAGAAGAGAATGAATGATTATCTGTGGAATATTATTACCTCAGCATTTGCCTAAGTGATCCAAGGAAACCACAGAAAAACTTGGATCAAGGCAGATGGACCCGGAATCGAACTGGCGTCCTCCCGAATGCCACACCCCCGTCGCAGCTATNCAAATAAGAGCAATATCAATCATCCATAAAACATAGAACTATTACTTTACCAAGTCTGCTGCGTTTTTTAAATAACATTAAAGTTGACTGCAATTGTGATCCAAGGAAACCACAGAAAAACTTGGATCAAGGCAGATGGACCCGGAATCGAACTGGCGTCCTCCCGAATGCCACACCCCCGTTGCAGCTTTGGTCTTCGATTTTAAGTTAAAAACTGTTGGAGTATGTGTGGACATCAGTGGCAGTTCGGAAACATTAATAAGTTGAATTACTTCAGTTTTATGGGACATATTCAACAAAGTGAAAAGAATGTCTAGATATTCCCAGAGTAAAATAAGCCTGCTAGATTTTCGTTACAATACAAAAATTAATCCATTAATTAAGGGCTAGAGCAGTAAAGAGTTAACTTTTAATACTAGACAAGGATACTTCTTTAAACCACCTCAAAGGTAAAGTTCGCCGCTTCCATTAGTGGGCAAAGGTAAACCTTTCCGGTGGAGTTATTCAGTTCCCATATAAACTGAGTCAAGCATTCTAAATACATGTTTTAAGTTAATCATGCTGAAAAGTGGAATGCTGGATATAGTTTTAGTTCAACAACAGCCTAAAAAGGCAAAAAGATCCCAGTTTAGATTTAGTTCAGTTTACTGCTTATAATAATTTCTACATTTTGTAGTGTTAAATAGTCTGTTTTATACTATAGTTTAATTTGATGTTCAATGGTACTTCTTTAATAAAAGTAAATGAGAAATTCAACCCCCATAAATTTTTGTACAAAATAGTCTTCATCATCATAACGTCGTCAGTTNGTTTACTGCTTATAATAATTTCTACATTTTGTAGTGTTAAATAGTCTGTTTTATACTATAGTTTAATTTGATGTTCAATGGTACTTCTTTAATAAAAGTAAATGAGAAATTCAACCCCCATAAATTTTTGTACAAAATAGTCTTCATCATCATAACGTCGTCAGTTCTAAGACTGGTTGGACACGCACCTCCACTCCTTCCTATCCTGAGCTAATCTTCGCATTTCTCTAAACTAGAACATCCCACATCCTTAACTATTTGCGAACAGTAATCTAATCTAGGTATACCTCGACTCTTATTAACTCCTCTTTCTGCCTCTAATATGTTTCTGACTGGACTTTCATTCCTGAGAAGGTGTCCTACTAACCTATACGGCCTATTTTTTATTGACTTCCATATAGTCCTCTGTTCACCTATTCTTTCTAATACCTCCTTCTAATACGGTATCCTCATCATTCGCTGATAACACCACATTTCGAACGCTTCTGACCTTTTCTTCTTCCCGCGCTCACCATCTTTCGCACCCGTACAGCGCCCAAACATACACCAAATCAGTTTTATTGTTATTATTAATAATTACGTAATATACGAGCTTCTCTGTTGTTGAATGCCCACCCGTCAGTCGACCCGGGTGGGATTAGCAAAGAAAGATATTGATCTATTCAGCCTATTACCTAGCATGATCAAGATTAGTCTTACTCAGATACTTTTAGTCTCGCTCTTTGTCTTGATCTTTCAGATATAATCTAGGTCCTTGTCTTGGTCTTACTCGTATATCCACCGAAAGTAATAATTTTTCGTTGGATTTAGCATGTTTGATCTTGGTCTTTTCGTTTTAGAGATCAAGACCAAGATCAAACGAACAAGGGCAAGATTGTTCGTTCGATCTTGGCCTTGGTCTTACTAGTATAAAGACAATCTTCCACTAGCTCAAAACCAAGACAAATTTCGCTCATCACTACTTCGATGCCGTAAGAATATCTAGCGAATATTTTGGTGTGCTTATAACCTGAAGCGGCACAGTGACAAATTGTGTACCTTCGCGAAATGAATTCTGTTGCTGTTGTTTTAATTTTATTTACCCGCACCTCGCAATTACCCCACTCAACTAAAGATCTGTATCATTTAGCTATATAGGTGTAGAATAACCAGTTCGTAATAAATAAAACCAAAGAAAGAAAATATTATGTTCCACGATATAAATCATCTTTTCCGATCTAAGAAATTCCTTATTAATATTAATATCAAAGTGCGTCAGTTAAATTCGCAGCGAACTGTTATCGTTAATCGTTGGATCTTAAATCATTTTTGAAAACGGTAATAAATTGCGTGGTTCGATAAATACATTGCTTAAGTAGCGGTGGAGACAGTACGATAATTATTTTTCTTATAATAATGACCTGTACCTTCCATCAGCAGTTGAAGTTATTTTGCATAAAAATGCACTTAACCATTAAAAAGGAAGAAGTATGAAAATGATAATATAAATCTCTATCAAAAATTGATTTTTCGCACATTTTATTATAACATTTGAAGTTACCAATAAAACGCTTGGTATTAATTCCAAAATAATTTACTATTCAAAGGTTGTTTTAATCAGTGAAAAGTAATTGTTTGTTCGCTTTATTAACACGACCTGTAATCCAAAAGACATTTCCATTCTGTGAGTAGATACTTCAAACGGCATAAAACCTTACCAATAATAATAATTAAGAGACTAGTTTTTGTAGATGGCCTTTTACGTCTTGCCGTGACCATAAAACTAATTACTATGATATAATTACTGCATTTTAATTCAAATAAGAGCAATATCAATCATCCATAAAACATAGAACTATTACTTTACCAAGTCTGCTGCGTTTTTTAAATAACATTAAAGTTGACTGCAATTTTTGTACAGTGTAGCATTCATGATATTTCAGAAAACGATTTTTTAAGCTTTGAAATAATCATTAAACACTTGGTATTAGTTCCAAAATATTTTTTTTTTTTTAAAACTCTAGCGTTCTGACTGCAAGGCCATTATCAATGATTCTATATACTCTAAAAATTTAATTTACAGTCCAAATTATGGTGCTAATCTGTAGTTCCTATAGTGGAATTCAAAAATGTTCAACAAGGCCCAGATATAGATATCAAAAGTTATTCAGTTTGAAGTGTTAAACATTTTTTATTAGTGTTTTCATTTGTAATAAACCTGGCTAAAGCTAATTGTATGGTAATTGCTATTGAACTAGATCCTATCTGTTTGTTTTATTTGGACAATATTAAGATTAATTTAAGCATCAGGAAAATGAACATTTCAAAGACCGATTAAAAATGTGATAATTTCTAATGTTGTATCATGGCCAATGCCACGTTTGGCATTCTCTTAATTATACTTTTATTTCATTCATTACTCTACTTACGCATTTTTTGCTTTACTTACTATCTTAAAGTAACTACAGTTAAGTTAAATGTATAGGTACGCGTATCATACTGTTGTTTTCTGTTAATGCATTTTACGTTCAATGTTACGTGTCTTCCGATTGGGTTGTGAATTTTATCGTAGTAGCAGGTGTATACTACATTACATATATGTACTTTATGTGCTCTATTTTTATGTAGTAAATCTCAAGTAATTCGAACTATTTCTTGCGTCTACATTTCCTGAGTGTTTCAGATTTTGGCGTAGATAATCTTAATTTACGTTGAGTCGTAATATATTGTAAATCTTAAGATATTTTTGTCACTGTTCCTGTCCAGCTACGATACTGGACACTGAAAGACTTACATCCAATCAGTATACCTAACAGGTTTTGGGTTTTTTTCATCTGAGTTTGTTACTCTGTCTGATGTTGACAGCGCAGTGTCTTTTTTCCACGTTGATCTGAGTTGTTTGTGTCATCGAGCATGTTAGTTACGGATCGTCTTGAAAGTCGAAGAAATATATCGATGATACAGGTGCGGCGAACATACGAAATGATACCTAAGTGCACTAGAACTCTGACAGATTTACCGATACGTGCACGTCAGAAATTGGACTGGAACAGACCGGATATGTGCTCGCAGATCTGGACAATAACAAGTAAATGTCCGAGACAGGCGATAAATATATAGTAAAGGAACGAGGTTCAGACCTCCACAGAGCGTACTGTTTACGGAAAATTACGGTTGAATTTCCTTTCGGGGAGATACAGGCGAATAAAGGTATATTCAAGCGCGTTCAATTACAACATTTAGAATGAATATTGTAAAAGGAATAGTTGTGTATTTTAAGGATAATAAAAAATAACAGTTTTAACAAAATGTTTGGCTCACTTAAGTTATCATACACGGTTTCAAATAAAATAGCGCAACTTCAATAATATCAATAATAATGACAAATCATAAAATTAGAAAAATGGAAGCGGTAATGACAAATCAGTACTGTATGAAAATAAATAAAAGTAAAACTAAAATACTGGTATGCAAGGGAAGAAAAAGTAGGGAAAAAGCGAATATAAAGATAGGAGACGAAAAATTAGAAGAAGTGGTTGATTTTGATATCTAGGAAGTCAAATAAGTCAGGACGGAAGGAGTAGTAGGGATATAAAGCAAAGGATAGCGCAGGGTCGTGTCGCCTTTAATAAAAAGAAGTCACTTCTATGCTCGCGAACGGTTAATTTAGAAATTCGAAAAATATTGTTAAAGGCGTATGTTTGGAGCGCGGCGTTGTACGGGTGCGAAACATGGACAGTGGCCGCGGCGAAAAAGAAAAGGTTAGAAGCCTTCGAAACGTGGTGTTATAGGCGAATGATGTGGATAACGTGGGTAGAAAAGGTTAGAAATGAGGAGATATTAGAAAGAATAGGAGAACAGAGGACTCTATGGAAGTCAATAAAAAATAGGCGAGATAGGTTGGTAGGACACCTTCTCAGACATGAAGGTTTAGTCAGAGTCTTTCTTTTATATATATAGATTTACAAAAAGTACAAGTTTACTTACAATTTATGAGATTATGACCTCACTAGCTCATAGACCAAGATAAAGTGAAATTTTTTAAAATATTTGGTCTTTTAATAAGTTTTACTAATTACCTGAAACTATTAGAAAGTTATATTCACTTAAAACTGGTAAAACTAGAAATAGATAAAAATGATGGCCACAAGTGGCGTAAAATTGGTATGCAGACAATAAATAAAAATGACATTCGGATTCTGTTGAAGCTAATTTACACATTTCGTGAACTGAGCCTTTCAGAGTTGTTCAAATCCCGAATATAAATATACTTCGGCAGATGATCTCTTTTAGTTATAATCAGAATCTGTCGAAGTATATTTTGGGAAACTCGTGAATGAAACTAAGTGTTATTGTATGAATTATATGTCGTTTTTTATTTTATTTTGGGAAGTGAAATGCAGTTTTTCTTACACCAGCGTCAACTTTTAGAAAGTTACCCCCGGTGGATAGTTGTTAAAAAGATATTTTTATTGAGGACCATAAATAAATCGACTGCACGTTCAAAGGTCAGTTACGGCTATCGTGCAGACGTTTTATTTTTGTCTTCCGAAAAATACTAGTTTGTGTCTTCTACATATATTTATATTTTTCTCCTGAATGTTCAATTCGCAAAATATATAAATTAGCTTGCGGAATATTTTGATCTTATCGTGAACTGAGTAATTATTTCGGTCAGTAGACCAACTTGGCTGATGGGTCTAACATATACAATCATTCAATAATTATTATATTCAGACTATTTCGAATTGTAAGTATTAGACAGAATTTTTTGTCAGAGTGAATTGAAGTACATATTAAATCAACTGATACTGTTCTGATTCGGGTAGGAGGGTTGTCGTTGGTTGGAGTCGCTTCTTAACGTTTTGCTAGTACTACTGGCGAGTTTCTTCAGAGGTCCTCCCATCTTCGATGCCGGACTCTGGACTGAGTCCACATCCACGCCGTGTGTTGACCGTCAGTCGATCAGCAAGATGTGTGATTCCAGTCGTTTATGCACTCAATTACCGGACAAGAAAGAAGAGATATACAGAAGCATCTGTAGAAAAGGCCTGCATAAATCGATTTCTTAGCATATCTTCGGAAGTAGAAATAGAGTTGCAATTTCTATTTCTACTAGGCACTTTGGAAAAAAAACTCAATAACTTGGTTTAGTAGTAGACTAGACGTTTGATTTATCCTGTTAAACTGTTGAAATGACAACTTTATATATACACCAAAATGTGTGAACGAAGATAATAATTAACATGTTTATGTACTTAATTGAGGTTGCGCACATCTTCATCTCCATCGTTAGGTTTAGGTAATGAAAATATAACGTATGAAACTATAATTCTCCACCTTTCAATAAACGAGGCGGTACGAAACAACCATAAATCAGCTCTCCGAATTCCATTTTTAAAGGGTTGTTTTATATATAATAGTCGCAACTGTGATTCCTGTTTTTATCCAACCAACACTGGTCACGTTGATCAAAGGCAATTTAAATAATTACCAACTGTGGCGCGGAGAAGACGCTAAAAGAACATGCTACAAAATCAGCTTAAATTGAGCAATTAAAAGCCTTTCGTGTTCAGGTAATCGGCTGACTTACTTTGATCTTCATGTCAGTGGAAATGCCAACGAGTTGTTAACGTAATTTGGTTAGAAGTTTTTGGGTTTAACAACTTCATCATCTATAAAACAGTACCTACTGCAATTAGGTACCTGTGCATAAGATTTTAAATATACTCAACTTAACAAACACCACGTTTTACACGCATTCGGTTTTTATTACGTCTGGTACTATACACAGTAGCGCATTTAAAACTTTTCACCTGGAAAATTATCTTCCGCAACTATCTTTTTCGAAAAACCCTGAAACAGGTCGATTTTTTCTTCAAGGGTGATATCTTTCGACTGTAAATTTATGAAAGTAAGTTAATTCATCCTTCTGAAGGGGCTAGGAACTCTTCAAGAATCGTAAATGATACGGGGGGTTAAGTACCACACTGTTTCAAAGGTATTCCAATTCTCTTTACAAACATGCTAACACTTTTTTGTTCTGCACTACAATTGATGTGAAAACCTAGTTGGGAGCAAATGTGGAATTAAATAAAAAAAGGTTCTCAGACAAGTTTTAATTAATGTTGATGTATGAGTTGCTTGGCATTTGGTAAAATATTTTTAAACACCAATACACAAATTTTTTGAAAATAGCATAATCGCCGAAACATTTATCAGTTTCTAGTAAATTCTGTTGTGAAACTACAGTGCTAAGTGTTTTATTACATTTGCTTTAATTTAATTTAAGTTTTAATTGATTAAATGTTCAGTTCGAGTTACAGGCGAATGATGAAGATGTCGTGGATAGAGAAGGTTAGAAATGAAGAGTTATATTAGAAAGAATAGGAGAACAGACGAGTCTATGGAGGTCAATAAGAAATAGGCGAGATAGGTTGGTAGGACACCTTCTCAGGCATGAAGGTCTAGTCAGAGACATATTAGAGGCAGAAACGGGAGTTAGGAGGGGTAGAGGTAGACCTAGATTAGATTACTACTCGCAAATAGTTAAGGATATGAGTTGCTCTAGCTTTAGGGAAATGCGAAGATAGGAGTGGAGGTGCGTTTCCAACCAGACTTAGGACTGACGACCTTATTATGATGATTAATTTTTGCTGTGACTGCTTTATCAGTTTATTTGTAATTAATTACTTGAATCAGTAAAGTGTATATTATTACGTTATTAATTAATAAATTTAATTTTTATAGAAAAATGGCTGCCCCACCAAAAAGCCTTTGATAAGGCTGGGTTGTTATTGTTGTGTTATTCTAATTGTGAACTTATATTAATCGTGTGCATCCTACGTGATGATACTCCTTAATAAACATAATTAAACTTTATTTAAATTTTAACATAGCAGGTATCATTGTAATTTAAATACTTAAGTATCGGTTCATACATGCTCCTTATTGGTACAACATCAAAGATTTCATTTCCAACACTTATTTATTAGTACATAGGCAAATGCTTATTATGTACATATTTACACAATTATAGTACATCGTCAGTTTAGCTAATTGTTATTTACAATTTTTAGAATTTCTTTATAGTTTACACTGAATGAACACTAATCTTATTTCTTTTTTTACTTTATCTAAGTCCGCATTTAAAGGAGCGAATGATAGAGACTTCTCTTCTGTTATAGCTTGTTTTTTTTATCTTTGATGGAAGAGATAGGATTTAGTTACTTGTTCAGACATGTTACACTGCAATTGATTGCATTTGGAAACCTGATACGACTGTCACTTTAAGTTTTAGTCCTTTGACATTAAAGCAAGTACGGTCACAATTATGGTAAACGTACTAATTAAAATCGCAATGACTAGAAATGCTAGTAAAAATATATCATATTTCCTTTTTTGTCTAATAAACTGATCAAAGTAAAAAACACAGAAATGAACGTTTTAGAGTTTAAAGATATTTTACTCACGACTGACGTAAACGTATAAAGGGCATGCAAGTTACGCTTAAATTCACATACCCTATTACTACTTTACTTTTGGATGTTTCATTCCCACCAGCTACTAATGGTAGTGGGCGGCAGGTGTACCGGACTACGCTCGGGGGTAGGGCGGAAGGCCCTCTTCAGCCTTCTTTTAGGAATCGCGGGAATGGCTAAGTGAAAGGTTATCTGTGGAATGTTACTGCCCAGTATTTGCCTAAGTAATTCGAGAAAACATTGGACAAGGGCATAAGCATTCAGAAATGAATCGGCGCCTTCGAATGCTAAGCTATGGTCTAAACCTTTAGGTCACAGTATAAGGATTCCTTACAGTAGGTTCACTTCTCAGCCACGCTCATACATCTCTCTCCGACTGACGCTTTACTATTTCGTCTACAGGTTCCTACTAATCAAAATCTAGTTTGTACACGGTGTCATCGAGAAGACACAGTAAAAGTATACTTTTATCTAAACTTCATCCAATCGAAAGTTTTTTTTGGGGTATTCATGATACTAGGAAAGTATCTGATAAATTGCCTTAAAAGTTTGACATATTTCGTTTAAAATAAAATACTTCACAACAAACAAAAGAAGTTGTTATTGGTTACACTTAGATGGTATTATTCCATAGATTTATCCAGCTTTGTATACTACTATACTACTACTTTACGGTGTTTATTACAAGATTGGATTATAGCCATTTCTGCGCGTGAGATATCTTGTAGAAACTATAAACAGATTCCAAGAGAACGGCTAGAAATAGATTCCGTTTATTTAACATTGGCATTGTTAGGAAGTTGAAAATCCAAATATTTGGTTTCTGCTAACGATTATTTTATTTTCCACGTGTAACCTCATGAACAGCTCTGTCTTGCCAACAACTGAAGTAGAAGCTTACCTTCACATTTTACAAACAATTTTAACTTAATTTCTCGCAAATTGTTCTTTATGACAGAAAAGTTCTCGTCAAAATTTGTTGTGCAGTTTATGGGCTTCTTTTAGTTTTGTTTTACTTAATAGTTGCGACTATGACTCTTGTTTTCTAAAAAAGAGAAGGTTCTCAATTCAACTATATTTTATTTTGTGTATAGCTATGCCAAGCGATTTCTTGGCCATTTGTGTATAGATTTTAATGATTATGTTTTAAAGAATAGGTTATCATGGGAGGTTCCAATTAAATTTGAAGAAAATATTCTGCCTTGAAGAGTGAAAAATTAGAAAATAAAAAAATGGTTGTTAAAAAAATGTATAAATTATAAAATATGAATTACTAATTTTTTGTCAATGATATTTTATCTACATATTTAGATAGATATTTAATGACCTGAAAGTGGGATTAGTTGGAGAACTTAATAATCGAGTCCCATATATTTTACCACTGATTTGGCGCAATGTTTTGTTCAGATTCAGACTGACTTCTTCTTTCTTTTTTGATTTTGTGTTTATGGAATGCTTATCCCATTTCAATAAAAGTGTTTGAATCACTAGAATGTATTCATATTCTTATGTATATTAGTGATATTTACTAGGTATATGCAAAGCGGTTGTAACTTGAACTAGTTTTAGACAGTTATGTTACCAATAATTTTGGTTCTCAATAACGTAGTGTTAAGATCCACCCTGTATATAATTATTAAAGATAAGTATTTTGTGTAATATTCTAATATTAGTTAATTTACATAACCGGATGTTCAATATTAATAAATACGTTTTTCTTATGAAGTTAGCATGGGAGGTGATTGAATTGACAAATAAAAGTCCCAAAAGCACAGTGTTATAAGGTCATAACCAATTGTGAGCATACGTAATCCTAAAATGTAGCATCGTACTACAGATGGCGTTTACCGCGCCATTTGTGGTATTTTCTAAAACGCGCTGTTAAGACAGTAGGTAAAAGTTGGTATGTGTTCTGTCGGAGCTGCCTGCGACGCGCTGATGAGATCCAAAAAGATCGAAATCGCGATCCGCGTCTGCCAGATTCGACAGAATACAGACCACTTGGAATTATTTTATTTTATAACCAATTTAAACGCTGTTTTTGCGATCAAGTAAAATATTCAACTAACGTAAGATTCAACATCTACATTCAGTGAATAGCGACCTTCACACCAGTATTTTATTTTGCTGTTAATTTGTGAAGTACCAACATACATTTGAATGTTCTGCGATCTGGTCTACTCATTTCAATAAACTACAATTTCAACAAGAATCTACAACATAAATTCATCCAGTTGGTAGGATTGCAACAATTACTCGGATTTTCAATGAAATTAAAACTTAACTGATTTTTTTAACGATTAAAATAATTAGGTTTTGTGTTTACTAACACAAAACCTAATTATTTTGTGTTTACTAACACAAAACCTAATTGTTTTACCACTCACATTTTAGAAATATTATAAACTGCTTTGGTAAGTTGAGGATATGGTGTTGGTGATCAAGTTGGGAACATAATTCTCATGGAGACCACGAAGAAGATAGAGATAGAAAACCGTTTTACGTTTTTCAACTATATTGTGTTATTGTTCTTTGTTAATTTCAAAAACAGTGACAAAATAATCACCTTTACAAAGCTATTAACTATTCGCCGGCAAATTATTATAAATGTTATTTGCATTACTTAAGTAATGGCATTACTGGCATTATTTTCTGTGTATGCATTTATCACTTGAGCCCATGCTACTAACTTATTCAAGACAGCATACAAATCGCATACACATGCCTGACCATTTACAGAGAAAAGTAGCCGAATACCTGCATGAATATTTAACTCCTTGTAGATAAATTCACTCAATCAATTTTGTTACGCTGACAGCTGTGCACATAAGATAATACCACAAGTACCTGGAATTCGATAGAACAATTGAAAGAATTAAAGAGGACTTAATATTAACTTTCACCCGATTATTTTGCTATGCATAACAGTACGTAACTTTGACTTAATTGGAAGAAACAAGAACTGAATCGGGGGCGCACAAAGTTCCTAAAATTTAAAAGGATATTACAAACATTACGTAAGTAAAGTTGTTGAGTAGAGCTGATCAAATTATGCGATTATCTAAACGAAATGTTCGAAAAGTAACGTGACAGCGCGTCTTATTTTTGCGAAATTTTTGCAGTAATTTATTTGTAAATGAAAAGAGCTATTAATTTAGGGTAGGATATAAGGTGACCATACGTCCCGGATTTTTGTAGAAGCAATATTTGTCCCGGATTGTCTTGAATTTTTGAAAAGGTTNTAGTTTTTTTTTAGCCGTTTTCCAAATTTCGTTGGCATTTTTTTTTGACGCAGTTGCGCTGGCAAATCAGCATGAGAGCCATTATAGGCCATGATGATACAAATCTCTCTCTTTTGAGGACATTACAGTATGAACACTATGAACTCCGAATAACACCGACTACAGCAATGTGCTTCTGCATAAACACTAACGAATACTGTCAAGGAAAACAACATTAAATGACGTACAATAGAATCGAGTAATTCCCCGTAAAACGTAAACGAAAAGGGTTGCCAACTTGGTAGTTGTTGAGTGTCAACGTTCTACATCCATTGTTTCGCTATAGCTTTTAGGTGTAATTTTGTAATAACTCCACCTACTCTCCCTCTTAATCCAATTATTGTTAATATCCGAAAAAAGGATAAAAGCACAGGAATCATCATATTCAGAGAGCAGTGTAACAATTACAACCACGAAATTAAAAGATTGTCAAAACACTCGGTTAATAATATTGTGAAGTACCTTTTTTAAAGTAATTTGAATATTTGACCATAAAAATGATTACTGTTTTTGAAGTAATAAAAGTGTCCGATGTTGAATATTCATGACGACCAAAAATTGCGAGAGAGAACTTCTCTACAACCTATCTCGATGTTGCGGTTAAATAAGATGAATATTTACACACATTCAAGCAATAAATTCTTACGCCTAATAGGTATAAATTGCATATCTGATCGTTATTTTATCTCCACAAGGAGATAATAATGAATGTACAATATAAATATAAAAGTAATCGGATAGTGAAGTCACAGCACCATTTGCTGTATGGATATTGCGCACTTAATATGAATAAGGTACGAGATATCTGCAGGTATATACATACCGTCAATGACTTCATATACATATAACATAATTACAGGGTAACATAATTACAACGGCTTATTGCTAGCGCGGAGAAATTTATTCAAATTTTATGATAATATTATTACACATCGCACACGGTGATGATAGATTGTAAGCTAGGATTGCTACGAGAACTTCTACTGGTGAAGTGCGGATGACCTCAATATTTCTCCAATATTAACATAAATTAGATCCGTAAGGATGAAGAAATCACTTTTATAAATTCCATTACAAAATGTTGGATATGTATTAGGTACCTACATTAATGTAATTTCACCTAAAAGTGGATATAAAGGTATACAAATGTTCCTGCTAATATTACATTAAACAATAAAAAAAATGAAATAATTCGAAGTGGTCTGTGTTTTGTAGAAACTGCCAGACGCGATCTTGTTGGATCACATCAGCGCGTCACCTATTTTACCTGCTGTCTCAACAGCACGTTTTATAAAATACTACAAATAGCGCGGTAAACGCCATCTGTAGTACAATGCTATTTTAGAAGCTAAAGGGAGAAAGCATTTAAAAAGAAAAATGCGAGTCTTACGGTAGTCGCCAAAAAATCATGGTAATGAGTAAAATTTTCGTTAAAATATCAATCAAGTACTGGTTGAAGTGATTTTATATGCTTTTTATTATTTTTTCCTAAAATGTAGCATCGTACTACAGATGGCGTTTACCGCGCCATTTGTGGTATTTGATCAAATAAAAAGTGACTACAAAAGAAATCTAAAGCAGCCGAACTAAGAAAAATAATTAATTACTGCATCATTTTTTATTACTGAGTTAGGTTAGTCAAATGGTCGAAAAAATGTAAATAATCTGACTTTTTTTAATATACTATTCACACAATATTAATAATGAAAGTTGCATTGGACAGAGAAATTTGAAATACTAGAGTTAGTAGCAAATATCAAAAGACGACGACTTACTGTACTCTAGATAAAAATGTTCAGTTTCTCAGAGTCTCTGAAAGCGAGACTATTTAAAGTCAAAGCATTTCGGCTCGTTCAAGCGAATCGAAAAAGGCCAACATACGTTACAACTCGTTTTTTTTTATTTAAACGGTCGTCCGCGGCTAATTTAATTATCATTATCAATTCAGTTGTATCAGAGGTGGCCCGGGTTTTCGCGAACTGAGAACCAACTTAATTTATTGTCAATTCTATGTTGTGACAGGCTTAACAATGAAATATGAATATAATGAAAACGTAATGGAACATAATTTGTTGCATTTTTTTGTAGTTTAGGTAAATAATTTACAACAAAATTCAATTAATTTATGTTATTTTGTTATTTACGATAAATATGTTTGTTAACAAAGAGATAAGTAAAATTCTCTATCGTTAATTCATTTTTCCTTATTTAGATCAAATAGCGTAATATCTCAGCTTCAAATTAGGGTCTGGGAAGTCTCGACAGTCTTGGGACAGACATCCAAAGATCATAATTCTGGGACGCTCCGGGACTTCTCAGTATAAAATTGGAATCGGGTTCATTTTTAGCGAGACGTATTAATAAGAAAAGATATTTTAATAAAAATCAACATTTATTGAACGTTATCATCATAAGGTCGTCAGTCCTAAGACTGGTTGGACACGTACCTCCACTCTTTCCTATCCTGAGCTAAACTTCGCATTTCCCTAAAACTAGAACAGCCCACATCCTTAACTA
>NW_020442381.1:165102-167986 GCF_000699045.2 Agrilus planipennis
TTGAGGATTTTTGACCCTCCTCCCCCCTTGTAACGCGCCGTAACGTTTTTCTGTACCCCCTCCCCCTCTCTAAACGTTACGTAACACTCAAGTGACCATTTTCACCCAAAAGTTATGTTGCGCAAATCGTATAACATCATTTACATGTTCTATAAACTTTTCTTTATTTTTTAGTTTTTTTTTAGCCGTTTTCCAAATTTCGTTGGCATTTTTTTTTGACGCAGTTGCGCTGGCAAATCAGCATGAGAGCCATTATAGGCCATGATGATACAAATCTCTCTCTTTTGAGGACATTACAGTATGAACACTATGAACTCCGAATAACACCGACTACAGCAATGTGCTTCTGCATAAACACTAACGAATACTGTCAAGGAAAACAACATTAAATGACGTACAATAGAATCGAGTAATTCCCCGTAAAACGTAAACGAAAAGGGTTGCCAACTTGGTAGTTGTTGAGTGTCAACGTTCTACATCCATTGTTTCGCTATAGCTTTTAGGTGTAATTTTGTAATAACTCCACCTACTCTCCCTCTTAATCCAATTATTGTTAATATCCGAAAAAAGGATAAAAGCACAGGAATCATCATATTCAGAGAGCAGTGTAACAATTACAACCACGAAATTAAAAGATTGTCAAAACACTCGGTTAATAATATTGTGAAGTACCTTTTTTAAAGTAATTTGAATATTTGACCATAAAAATGATTACTGTTTTTGAAGTAATAAAAGTGTCCGATGTTGAATATTCATGACGACCAAAAATTGCGAGAGAGAACTTCTCTACAACCTATCTCGATGTTGCGGTTAAATAAGATGAATATTTACACACATTCAAGCAATAAATTCTTACGCCTAATAGGTATAAATTGCATATCTGATCGTTATTTTATCTCCACAAGGAGATAATAATGAATGTACAATATAAATATAAAAGTAATCGGATAGTGAAGTCACAGCACCATTTGCTGTATGGATATTGCGCACTTAATATGAATAAGGTACGAGATATCTGCAGGTATATACATACCGTCAATGACTTCATATACATATAACATAATTACAGGGTAACATAATTACAACGGCTTATTGCTAGCGCGGAGAAATTTATTCAAATTTTATGATAATATTATTACACATCGCACACGGTGATGATAGATTGTAAGCTAGGATTGCTACGAGAACTTCTACTGGTGAAGTGCGGATGACCTCAATATTTCTCCAATATTAACATAAATTAGATCCGTAAGGATGAAGAAATCACTTTTATAAATTCCATTACAAAATGTTGGATATGTATTAGGTACCTACATTAATGTAATTTCACCTAAAAGTGGATATAAAGGTATACAAATGTTCCTGCTAATATTACATTAAACAATAAAAAAAATGAAATAATTCGAAGTGGTCTGTGTTTTGTAGAAACTGCCAGACGCGATCTTGTTGGATCACATCAGCGCGTCACCTATTTTACCTGCTGTCTCAACAGCACGTTTTATAAAATACTACAAATAGCGCGGTAAACGCCATCTGTAGTACAATGCTATTTTAGAAGCTAAAGGGAGAAAGCATTTAAAAAGAAAAATGCGAGTCTTACGGTAGTCGCCAAAAAATCATGGTAATGAGTAAAATTTTCGTTAAAATATCAATCAAGTACTGGTTGAAGTGATTTTATATGCTTTTTATTATTTTTTCCTAAAATGTAGCATCGTACTACAGATGGCGTTTACCGCGCCATTTGTGGTATTTGATCAAATAAAAAGTGACTACAAAAGAAATCTAAAGCAGCCGAACTAAGAAAAATAATTAATTACTGCATCATTTTTTATTACTGAGTTAGGTTAGTCAAATGGTCGAAAAAATGTAAATAATCTGACTTTTTTTAATATACTATTCACACAATATTAATAATGAAAGTTGCATTGGACAGAGAAATTTGAAATACTAGAGTTAGTAGCAAATATCAAAAGACGACGACTTACTGTACTCTAGATAAAAATGTTCAGTTTCTCAGAGTCTCTGAAAGCGAGACTCGGGTCTTCGTCTCTCATCGAGTCTCTCCGGTGTCGCTGAGAGAGACTGTCGAGAGACTGTCAAAAAAACTATTAAGCGTCTTTGAATGAGAGACTCGAGTCGCTCATAGAGAGATCCTCATTTCGTATCCAGTCTCTGAACGAGAGACTCGAATCTCTGAACGAGAGACTCGAATTTCTCAATAAGTGGTGTCTCGGTAGACATGGTTAAAATTTTCCAAGTTCAACATATTTCAGAGATCCCAGTTTTTCTATGAGAGACTCGAATCTCTGAATTAGCAATTTTGTCGTTTGAGTCTCTCATAAAGAGACTGTGAAAGACTGGATAGAGACATAATTTTTTTTTCAAAGGTACTAACTCGGTATAATACCTAAATATAAACAGTTTATATGAAGGTTTAGTAGGTGATTGATTGAGATTGTCTGTAATGTGAGGATGAGACCAAATAAGACCGTCTGCGTAAATGATTCAGTTGTCCAAGTAGTAGTATCCTAGTACGGCCCTTATTTTGAAATACCGCATATACTGCTCTAACTCGATATTACAAAAAATTGTTCGATATAAATCATAATACAATAAGTAGCAAGTGAGCAGGAGGTGATAGGGCACCATAAAACAAAAACATTAATCAAATAGTCCGAAAGTTTACACCGTTTTCGAGAAAAACGTATTTATAAGCACAAGCAAGAGCTAATTCGCTTCTGGTAGGATTTCGCAGGTATATAAAAAATAGGCGAGATAGGTTGGTAGGACACCTTCTTAGGCATGAAGGTCTAGTCAGAGACATATTAGAGGCAGAAACAGGAGTTAGGAGGGGTAGAGGTAGACCTAGATTAGATTACTGTTC
>NW_020442381.1:169255-187622 GCF_000699045.2 Agrilus planipennis
AGCTACACCGCTATAATTGTTATTTAAGATGGTCTGAGGTAGAAGTTACAAATAGTGGCCGCAAGATAATCAAAAATTGAGTTACAGCCTCAATCAAAAATTCATTATAGTCAGTTCAGGTACCTGAATCAGCAAGAATTACCGGACACGTAATTAGGGATGATATTCTAAAGAAAAAATTAAAATAATCACATTGAGCTATCATTATCTTTCTCTTATATAAATTGAAATTATACAGTATTATTAATGAATCTTATTTATAACAAGGATTGAATGGAGCCGACGGAAGATAATTATTAAATTACAAAATCGTCTTAAAGTATATACATGTCGATAATTGACGCTTTAGTTTTATAGTAGGGCAAAAAATATCGTTACAAACCTATATCTTAGCACATAATTATACAGTGGCGAATGATGATGATTGTGATAATGATTATGATGACGATGACGATGACGATGTCGTTGATTTACAATAACAATCTATCACAGAAGGCTTTCATAAATTGCATTGAGAAATAGTTTTCTCATGATTTTGCACTGAAAAACAGTTATGTTTGGTGCTACAAAATACATCCCTATTTTTTTAAAAACCCTCTACACCAGTGATTGTTGAGACTAGATAAGCGGATTTAACAAAATCTGCAGGTATCATTTCCGTAAAACAACTTTTACCCTTTTCTAACGACCAATTATTTGTTCGAGAGAACATGGGGTAGTAAAACAAGGGCATGCAAAAAACTAACAGATTTAAATTGTCAAGAAGTAAACACAAAAAGATATTGTAGCGAGCACGGGTGTGTTTGTGTGCGATCGGGCACACGTGTGCGTGAGCGGCTTATCGATTCGTCGACTAGCCGCGGGCTTCTTTCTGCATGTGCGCCGATTTTTGTAAATGTGTGTCGGACCTGCGTTCTGGGAAAGCAGTTAAACAGTTCAAAGAAAAAATAAAACATCCGGATGTTTCCAGAAGGTTCCAGAAAGCAAACAAAAGAGTATTTAAAGGAAGAGACGATCGCTGAGGGAAGAAGAAACAAAATGACCATTGCAGAAGTGAATCAAGAAATATATTGACAGTGATAGCAGTGAAATAAATAGCGCAGTGAATAGTGATATATCAACAGTAGAGTAAATAAATAGAATAATTCATACCTAAGTTTAGTAATAATTTAATAGTGTTTTTAAATTCTTTAATAATTAATGTAGTTTTTGTCGTTATCAGTCTTACAAGTTAATTTTGTTAAACCCACGAACATTACAATATGGAGGTGTCGAGTCTGCCACCAGTGATCGTAGTAGTGAGGAATAGTCTGTTACTACTGACCTTTAACTCGTTAAAAGTATGCATTAGCATGCAACGGAAGTTGCTCGCGCAACAAGCGACGGAAGCGGCGTTGCGGTAAGCAACAGAAGTTGCTCGCACAACTATCATTTAATAAATTCATAATTATTATAATGTATGTACATATGTACCCACTGACTAAAAAATACGTAAATAGTAGTACAACTTCTTCCGAGTGCATGTGTAGAGGTACGCATACGCAAAGATGTTTTTCAATGGCTGCATGCACGAGAGCCCGGCACTGTTATATGCCATTAAATTTCTCACGTCGATTCGTAACGCGTTCGGTCATAAACTGGATATTGTTTTTAATGTACTGTCATAACTTTTGAACAGGCAATTTCACCATCGATTTAGCGTCTTGTAAATGATTTGAACCGCCTTAATAATGATTAACGATCGAAAGAGGAACGTTTACGTCATTCCTGTTAGCCATACTTATGGCTGCGTGAGTTTCGGTGAATGGAAAAAAAAATAAAAGATAATGAATCTCGCTCAATTATAGGTTTATCGGCTGACCACTTAAAACAAGTCATTTTTATTTAATAACCCTCATGTTTCGTTTCTTTTGTGTAAGTGGATAATAACTGCATTTTTTTTAATTTAGTACAAAATCAACGCCTGATTCAGTTTAAAACAGTTGCTTATATTGGATAATTAACAGAACGGCAGAAAAAATAGTCTTTAATCTTCCGAAACCAAAATAAATTCAAAATAACAGACTTCTACTGCCGCAATGGAGAGAGAAATTACTGGAATTAATCCCAAAACGAAAAATGAGTTGTTGAATCGTGCATTCCGTGAGGACGAGCGTCACTAATTTCAAGTTGTATGGGTGAGGTGGCATGAAAGGGACATTTTTGTTTCGAGAATCCTAGTAAACAAATGAAATAAAAAATTAAACATTTACGAACAAAATTAGGAAGCTCAGTTATGTCAGTATCGAAATAGGACAAAACAACAAACCATTCTTTGTATATTTTTTCAACTTAAAAAAAATGTGTTTTGTCCCTTTCATTAATAGAGTGTAGTGAAAGGGACACGATGGTTTATGAAAGGGACAATACCCAATAACAAAGAAAATCAGCTTGTACTTGCGATACATGTACTGATTATTAATCAGTAGGTACGTATGCTGCAAGACTACATTTTTCAAAAAAATTAGGAATTAATAATTTACTTTTTGATTGTTAATTTTGATGTTGCTCGAATCCTTTACTGCTAAATTGTCTTTGACAATTCGCCTTACTTGCTTTAAACATTCTTTATTGTCTCGGAGTGTTTCTTTCTTTAATATATCTATCACATTTTATTATTATTAGTAGTTATCTTTTTCTGGGGTTTCAGTTATAATTGCAGTTTCGACTTTGCGTTTATTTTTTCCTACTTTTTGAGCTGTAGCTTTAGGGTACGGCCTAATCTGCTCTGAAGTTTGCGTAAGGTGTGGTGGATTTAAAACGCAAAATCCGTCACTTCACTGTTGGAAGATCGAGGCTGTGGTTCGTTTGATATAGAAGGTTCAATCTGTTGCTTACTAGGATTAATAGATTCAGTATGTAGTTCTATAGCATTGGAAGGTCTGGGTTGCGTTTCTACGACATTTGCAATAAATTCATTTTGAGTGAAATTATCTATAAGATCCTCATTATCTGCACTTACTTTATTAAAAATTTCGTTAGGACCAGCGACTGTGGGCGATTTGTGGTGAAAGAGACATCTTTTCCTTTCTCTTAANTAGAGAGATCCTCATTTCGTATCCAGTCTCTGAACGAGAGACTCGAATCTCTGAACGAGAGACTCGAATTTCTCAATAAGTGGTGTCTCGGTAGACATGGTTAAAATTTTCCAAGTTCAACATATTTCAGAGATCCCAGTTTTTCTATGAGAGACTCGAATCTCTGAATTAGCAATTTTGTCGTTTGAGTCTCTCATAAAGAGACTGTGAAAGACTGGATAGAGACATAATTTTTTTTTCAAAGGTACTAACTCGGTATAATACCTAAATATAAACAGTTTATATGAAGGTTTAGTAGGTGATTGATTGAGATTGTCTGTAATGTGAGGATGAGACCAAATAAGACCGTCTGCGTAAATGATTCAGTTGTCCAAGTAGTAGTATCCTAGTACGGCCCTTATTTTGAAATACCGCATATACTGCTCTAACTCGATATTACAAAAAATTGTTCGATATAAATCATAATACAATAAGTAGCAAGTGAGCAGGAGGTGATAGGGCACCATAAAACAAAAACATTAATCAAATAGTCCGAAAGTTTACACCGTTTTCGAGAAAAACGTATTTATAAGCACAAGCAAGAGCTAATTCGCTTCTGGTAGGATTTCGCAGGTATATAAAAAATAGGCGAGATAGGTTGGTAGGACACCTTCTTAGGCATGAAGGTCTAGTCAGAGACATATTAGAGGCAGAAACAGGAGTTAGGAGGGGTAGAGGTAGACCTAGATTAGATTACTGTTCGCAAATAGTTAAGGATGTGGATTGTTCTAGTTTTAGGGAAATGCGAAGTTTAGCTCAGGATAGGAAAGAGTGGAGGTACGTGTCCAACCAGTCTTAGGACTGATGACCTTATGAAGATGATGATACGACAACACAGCATTCAATCAGTTGCTAATTAGCAGTATTCGTGATGCATTTCTTTTGCATTTTTGTACTCATGCTTTGTTTCCTATTTGTTAGATTAGGTTTAGTATGACTGACTATGTTTATGTCACAGCTAGCCTATAGTTCTTTCTTCTTTTAACGTTATAGGCTTGTATGCATGCAGTTAGTCAAAGTCATTGGTAGTAAGTCAGTGCAGAATGGTATTATTGCATTGACCAATGCAATTGAACGTATCTATCCGAGCAAAAATTTGTTAGGGCTGGAATTCGACCCGCATCCAGTTAGCCTTAGTTCAGTTAGGGGCCTGATCAGACAGCCTGGTAATAGCCCGATCAGAAATGTAACGATTCTGCATGCCATGGGACTGATCAGGCAAACGAGCCCAGGCCCGATCAAGTTTTTCCAACATGTGTAGGCTAATATCACCTGGCCCCGAATAGGCCATCTTATATGGACCTGATATGATTTTAATAGAAACTGCCCTATCTTATGGTTTAACTAGAATTTTAAAATTTTAATCATTTCTTCTTGTATAAATAAATTCTGATGAATCAAGTCATTAAACCAAAAGACAAAAAAGTTTATTTTCTAAAATCTAGATGAAAAATAACTGTTCGTATTGGTTTAAAGACTTCGTTCAACAGAATTTGTTTTTACAAAAAAAAATACGAAAAGTTTAAAATACTTCACAAGTTTGTCCATTATAAATATACAAGTAATAATTTTTTAAGTTTTTGAATGAAATTTCTTTACGCACGGTAGGGTAAGTTCGTTTCATGTGAGTTGCTATGTAACGAAATCACGCAACGAATGTCCTCCCTCTACTCGGTCGCGTAGTCGAGTTCGTAGTGGGAATCGCTTGAACCGTGAGCGCGCTTCAATGCAACGTTCGTTACAGGCAACTCCGGCATGTATAGTGTAAAGTTTAAATTCATAGTGTACATATAATACCATTAAACCAATTCCTTAAAACTTATTCCGGCATGTTTGAGTGTTTGAAGAAGTTTCACTTAAGTAGCGTGTTGTATAATTACACGTTGTATTTTTTATTTTCTATTTCTTTATTATCCAATGAAGAAGGTTGAGTTTCTGGGTATTGTTGCCCTACCCTTTGCTTGACAAATGACATATCTTCAATGCTGAATGCTAAACGTTTGCATGTAAACAAAGGACAAGAAGAACAATACACAGAAACGCAACCTGTTACGAGCAATTCTGTTCTTGGTGTTCCTTTTTAATTTCATGTTTTTTACCTTTCACCCGAGTTAATGCCTTAATACATCTCATATATGTAATAGAAGACCATGCTGGTCTGAATAAGACCTTCCTTTCCTTTTCTTAGGGTTATTACGATTACTGGTTATATTTATGCCTACCTACGGCTATCACTCACCGCACCATTTAAATAAAAATGTATGACCGCCAAGATAGATATTGAGCGATCTTGTTCGAAACCGCGAGACTTGAATTTGGGGCGCGTATATAACTCAATAATAAGTGAAGGGCAGCAAGTTTATTGGAATGTCGGGCGACTTATTTAACCAATCACGAGATCCAGTCAGTTCGTGCGGTACCAGAGTCCCTCTCTTTACCGAAACTGTACCATTACGCTACTTGCACAAAAGTGATTGTTGAACATGAAGTGACATTTAATGTTTATTTACGTATAATTGAACGACAGACAGAATAAGTCTAAATACATAACTAATAACAGCTACGGGTACACACAGGCACAACAGTTGTAATGGTATCAAAAGGCCATTTTGACATAGATATAAAGAAAACGTTCTCTGAACATAGAAATTAGACATTTCTTTGTTGGTATTTTTAACGTCCCAATGGGAAGTTATAATAATGGGTCTAATTTTGTAAATCCCAAATTTTGACCAATTGCAAATGACGCCTAACCACGCAATTTCGGTCTAGCCATTTTTTTGTGGTGAATCAAAAAACTAAAAAAAGGCAAAGTAGCTGAATTTTACAATTTATAAATTGTCCTATTTATTAATGCAGAATCCAATCATCTTTTGAGTAATATTACTATTATTGTATATTATGAACATTTACCATAAAAAACGATAGGAAAAGTATACCAATATATAACAAAACTACAACAATTATATGAATAATGATCAGGACAAGATAATAAAAACAAAAAACTAAGTAAAATATATTAATCCAACAATTTCATCTGACACGTGCAAAGCATATAACACATTCGCTATTATCCAAATAGTTTAAACTCATAGATTAGATAGAGCCGTACTAAAAATATATATCGCAAAATTTATTAGAAAACCACTTAGCCAAACTTTATTAGGATAGAAACATAATTACAGACAAACCGATTAATCATAACAGGCCTGATATCGCATTGATTATCAAAGAAATCAAAATAACCGACCTGTTAGATGTTACAAACACTGAAAATTTTCACAAAAAGTTTTGACAAAATTCAAAAATATATTCCTGATGAAAAAAGAAAACCATTATTTCTCGTAAAAACTAAAGGATAAAAAATGGTTATTGTGGGTTATCCCTAAGAGATAGACATATACCATCCCGGACTTTTTTGTAGACCTTTTTAAGGTGTACAATACTGTAGTATATTATTTTGATCTATTTCATAGGGTTCAGCCAGCGTTTGCAATGTAAGCGCAAAAAAATGTGCTTATTTACGACATCACATTACAAATCTCTAAAATTATCAGTGTTTCTCTTAAATATTATGCATGTATTATACATATAAACCTTCCTCTTAAATTACTCTATCTTTTTATAAAAAACTGCATTAAAATCCGTTGCGTAGTTTCAATGATCTAAGTATACATAGGGACAGACAGCGGGGGAAATGCGTTGCATGATTTCGTTACATAGCAACTCGTATGAAACGAACTTACCCTACCGTGCGTAAAGAAGATTCACTTCAAAAAATTTTTTATTTGGCTGTCTAACTATCTCTACAAGCTAATCTTCGAAACGACTGCACCGGCTTCGATGAGACTCTACAAACACGATTAAGATTATCAGAAGTAACATAGTAACATGAGCTATGGGGTTTATTAATAGAAACTAATATTTATTATAAATATTAAACCGTATATATATAGCAGATAATGGATTAATAGGTCAATTACAATTTGAAATTATGCGATGCTCTCTTTACATTAACAGATATCAATGGGTTTACCGTCATGGAAAAATTACATCAATGCTTTTCTAAATGCATCATAATTAAATTTTGTTATTAATTTTTATTAACAGATTTAATTTTACTTTCCTTGTGATTTTTTTTAATATAGGAAATGTTTTCTAATTTCTTTGCACTTTGCTTTCATTTCAATCGTATTGTTTCGGTGAGTCTGACAATTTTTTGTATGGTTTACTCGGAATTAAAAAAAAACTAAGAATCCACAAAAAGAAACTGTAGGTACGTATTTCTTTGATCGTTATAAAAGTTGATACTAAACTCGTGTGATATGATTATTTGGAAAATTACTGAATTAAGTTTTGATGTTATTTCTTGACTACTATTAGAACGTTAAAAACTACTCAAAGATAAATTGGAAAATCGGAAAATTGACCTAACAATCAACGTATCTCAGCATTTTCCTCAGAAAACTTTCCTGAATCTCTTTCAACACGTTTCTTACAAACTTTTATCCCTCACTGTATGGCTTCGGTTAACGAGAGGACACTTCAGAAGGCAGAGGCTTGCAGTGCTTTTATTTACCGGTCGTCTCAAAGCGGGTTTTAATTTAAGATAAAAATGACTTAATAATTACGAAGCTACACCGCTATAATTGTTATTTAAGATGGTCTGAGGTAGAAGTTACAAATAGTGGCCGCAAGATAATCAAAAATTGAGTTACAGCCTCAATCAAAAATTCATTATAGTCAGTTCAGGTACCTGAATCAGCAAGAATTACCGGACACGTAATTAGGGATGATATTCTAAAGAAAAAATTAAAATAATCACATTGAGCTATCATTATCTTTCTCTTATATAAATTGAAATTATACAGTATTATTAATGAATCTTATTTATAACAAGGATTGAATGGAGCCGACGGAAGATAATTATTAAATTACAAAATCGTCTTAAAGTATATACATGTCGATAATTGACGCTTTAGTTTTATAGTAGGGCAAAAAATATCGTTACAAACCTATATCTTAGCACATAATTATACAGTGGCGAATGATGATGATTGTGATAATGATTATGATGACGATGACGATGACGATGTCGTTGATTTACAATAACAATCTATCACAGAAGGCTTTCATAAATTGCATTGAGAAATAGTTTTCTCATGATTTTGCACTGAAAAACAGTTATGTTTGGTGCTACAAAATACATCCCTATTTTTTTAAAAACCCTCTACACCAGTGATTGTTGAGACTAGATAAGCGGATTTAACAAAATCTGCAGGTATCATTTCCGTAAAACAACTTTTACCCTTTTCTAACGACCAATTATTTGTTCGAGAGAACATGGGGTAGTAAAACAAGGGCATGCAAAAAACTAACAGATTTAAATTGTCAAGAAGTAAACACAAAAAGATATTGTAGCGAGCACGGGTGTGTTTGTGTGCGATCGGGCACACGTGTGCGTGAGCGGCTTATCGATTCGTCGACTAGCCGCGGGCTTCTTTCTGCATGTGCGCCGATTTTTGTAAATGTGTGTCGGACCTGCGTTCTGGGAAAGCAGTTAAACAGTTCAAAGAAAAAATAAAACATCCGGATGTTTCCAGAAGGTTCCAGAAAGCAAACAAAAGAGTATTTAAAGGAAGAGACGATCGCTGAGGGAAGAAGAAACAAAATGACCATTGCAGAAGTGAATCAAGAAATATATTGACAGTGATAGCAGTGAAATAAATAGCGCAGTGAATAGTGATATATCAACAGTAGAGTAAATAAATAGAATAATTCATACCTAAGTTTAGTAATAATTTAATAGTGTTTTTAAATTCTTTAATAATTAATGTAGTTTTTGTCGTTATCAGTCTTACAAGTTAATTTTGTTAAACCCACGAACATTACAATATGGAGGTGTCGAGTCTGCCACCAGTGATCGTAGTAGTGAGGAATAGTCTGTTACTACTGACCTTTAACTCGTTAAAAGTATGCATTAGCATGCAACGGAAGTTGCTCGCGCAACAAGCGACGGAAGCGGCGTTGCGGTAAGCAACAGAAGTTGCTCGCACAACTATCATTTAATAAATTCATAATTATTATAATGTATGTACATATGTACCCACTGACTAAAAAATACGTAAATAGTAGTACAACTTCTTCCGAGTGCATGTGTAGAGGTACGCATACGCAAAGATGTTTTTCAATGGCTGCATGCACGAGAGCCCGGCACTGTTATATGCCATTAAATTTCTCACGTCGATTCGTAACGCGTTCGGTCATAAACTGGATATTGTTTTTAATGTACTGTCATAACTTTTGAACAGGCAATTTCACCATCGATTTAGCGTCTTGTAAATGATTTGAACCGCCTTAATAATGATTAACGATCGAAAGAGGAACGTTTACGTCATTCCTGTTAGCCATACTTATGGCTGCGTGAGTTTCGGTGAATGGAAAAAAAAATAAAAGATAATGAATCTCGCTCAATTATAGGTTTATCGGCTGACCACTTAAAACAAGTCATTTTTATTTAATAACCCTCATGTTTCGTTTCTTTTGTGTAAGTGGATAATAACTGCATTTTTTTTAATTTAGTACAAAATCAACGCCTGATTCAGTTTAAAACAGTCGCTTATATTGGATAATTAACAGAACGGCAGAAAAAATAGTCTTTAATCTTCCGAAACCAAAATAAATTCAAAATAACAGACTTCTACTGCCGCAATGGAGAGAGAAATTACTGGAATTAATCCCAAAACGAAAAATGAGTTGTTGAATCGTGCATTCCGTGAGGACGAGCGTCACTAATTTCAAGTTGTATGGGTGAGGTGGCATGAAAGGGACATTTTTGTTTCGAGAATCCTAGTAAACAAATGAAATAAAAAATTAAACATTTACGAACAAAATTAGGAAGCTCAATTATGTCAGTATCGAAATAGGACAAAACAACAAACCATTCTTTATTCTTAGTTGTATATTTTTTCAACTTAAAAAAAATGTGTTTTCTCCCTTTCATTAATAGAGTGTATTGAAAGGGACACGATGGTTTATGAAAGGGACAATACCCAATAACAAGGAAAATCAGCTTGTAATTTGCGATACACGTACTGATTATTAATCAATAGGTACGTGTACGTATACTGCAAGACATTTTTCAAAAAAATTAGAAATTAATAATTTACTTTTTGATTGTTAATTTTGATGTTGTTCAATTCCTTTACTGCTAAATTGTCTTTGATAATTCGCCTTACTTGCGTTAAACTTTCTTTATTGTCTCAGAGTGTTTCTTTCTTTAATATATCTATCACATTTTCTAAAAGTAATTATCTTTTTCTGGGGTTTCAGTTATAATTGCAGTTTTGACTTTGCGTTTCTTTTCTCCTATTTTTAGAGCTGTAGCTTTAGGGTACGGCCTAATCTGCTCTGGAGTTAGCGTAAGGTATGGTGGATTTAAAACGCAAAATGCGTCACTTCACTGTTGGAAGATCCAGGCTGTGGTTCGTTTGATATAGAAGGTTCAATCTGTTGCTTACTAGGATTAATAGATTCAGTATGTAGTTCTATAGCATTGGAAGGTCTGGGTTGCGTTTCTACGACATTTGCAATAAATTCATTTTGAGTGAAATTATCTATAAGATCCTCATTATCTGCACTTACTTTATTAAAAATTTCGTTAGGACCAGCGACTGTGGGCGATTTGTGGTGAAAGAGACATCTTTTCCTTTCTCTTAATTTGTTGTCTATTTCTGGCTTTTCTAAGATTTTCTATAAGTATTATGTCTCTTTTAAATTATCATGTCTGCAAAAAAGAGGAAATTCGCTTAATTCTTTATTTTTCTTAATAAATTAGTAAAAACAACGAGATTAACGATTAAAAATATTTAAAGATATAAAAAACATCAACATGACAAGTGAGATTAGTGAAAATTGAACTAAATACATAGTGAAATAATTATTAATGCATATTGTTTCCGTTTTTGATGAACAGGTTCATAATCATAATACATAAATGTCCACCAGCAACAATTCTAAACAAAAATAATTACCCAGTAAATTTCAAAACAGTT
The DNA here is from genome assembly GCF_000699045.2 of Agrilus planipennis. Classification (NCBI taxonomy): domain Eukaryota; kingdom Metazoa; phylum Arthropoda; class Insecta; order Coleoptera; family Buprestidae; genus Agrilus; species Agrilus planipennis. The sequence continues at coordinate 180,426 of NW_020442381.1, forward strand.
TCTATTGGCTGTACCTGTATGTCTGCTCATTCGTAAATAGTAACAAGAGTACAAATGTTACATGGAAGGCATAATCTTGTCAGGTTTTGTTATGGGCAAATAAATTGTTTCGGTCGGCATAAACCAGTACAACGTATGGTACAAAACCACTATACATGCATAAATATGTGTTCCATTGTTCTCAATTTACTTTCTAAACTATCAAACCGATTACTTGGAGATTGTTTCATAATCACGAATTTGAGTCAGTACGGAGTGAATCTTGTTTCTTACCCGGGAGGGAATGGTGCACTTTCATCCCTAAAATGAGGGAAATTTATTGTATTTTTGTTTAAGGTATAGTAAAAAATTGTTTATTAGAACAATAAAAAGCGTTCAACAAATGAATAATTTTTTGACAATGAAATCCACAAAATTATTATTCGAATAAAATATAGTAAAATGCCGAAATAGTGTTTCCATTAATACTTTCGATGAAAACTGTTTTATATATCTATGTAAATGTTACATTTGGAAAATTAGTGCATGGGGAAATATAGGCTTGAAGCTTGAATGAAAGCAATACGTAACAAAAATGAATGAAAATTTATTCAGGTCTATACTTAACTGTTGTGAGGTCAGGAAGTTGAGGAAGGAGAGGTCCATAAGTTCGCGGAATGAAGGGGAAGGGGCGGCGTTAAAAATTCTCAGTTTATACCTCATGAATTAGGTATTCATCATTAGTATATAAGTGAAGTTTCAAGTTTATGACGTTATTCGTTCACGAGTTATCGCCCTTCTAAGAAGTCAATTCGGAAAAAATCTCAAAGATAGAAAAAATTGAACATCGCGCTGTGATAAACTTCCTGACAAAGCACAGACTATATAATGAGCGAAATGGAAGCCGTTTATAGTGATCACTGCTTCAGCAAAACTATGATTTGCAAGTGACATGGGCAATTCAAATATGGTCGATTCGATTGAAGATGATCCCCGTCCTGGACGGCCGATTACGGCCACCACGTCGAACATCATCCAAAAAATCGAAAAATTAATAATAGAAGGTGCTTGTCTGAAAAAGAAACAGTTATCGGCATTAGTTGGAGTGTCAGGTACCACAATTTTAATAATTTTACACGATGATTTTGGCATGACTAAACTCAATGCAAGATGAGTACCAAGAATGCTTACGCCGCGTCAAAAGCAACAGCGACTTAACGCATGTAAGCATTTTTTTGGAATTGTGTGGCGACGAATCTAGCCCAATTTTGGAGAAGATTGATACCGGAGATGAAACTTGGGTTCTTTCACTTTCACTTCAAACCTGAGTCCAAACAGGAATCGATGAAATGACACAAAAAGGGTACACTACACCCTAACAAGTTTAAGGTGTCAGAATCAGTTGGAAAGTTTATGGCTACATTTTTTTCGGACTGTGAAGGAATTTTGCTAGTAGATTACAAAGAAAAAGGTACTGGAGACTACTATGCTTCAATACTGGAGAAGTTGAAGGCCGCCATCAAGGAAAAAAGAAGAGGAAAATTGACTAAAGTTGTGCTGCTCCTGCAGGATAATGCGATGGCTGCTCTACACAAACAAGTATTTGAATCTCTAGTTCACCCACCTTACAGTCCAGACTTGGCTCCCAGTGTTTTTATTTATTTCCAAATTTGAAAGAAGGGGCTCAGGGGGCGAAAATTTTTTAATGACAATGAAGTCAAAGAAGCTACTTCGGCCCATTGTTTGGGCAAAGACAACAAATATTTTTTTGATGGCATCGAGACGTTAATTTCGAGACCTAATAAATGTATTAACCTTATGATGAATTATTATCATCATCATAAGGTCGTCAGTCCTAAGACTGGTTGGACACGTACCTCCACTCTTTCTTATCCTGAGCTAAACTTCGCATTTCACTAAAACTAGAACAGCCCACATCCTTAACTATTTGCGAACAGTAATCTAATCTAGGTATTTCTCTACCCCTGCTAACTCCTGTTTCTGCCTCTAATATGTCTCTGACTAGACTTTCATGCCTGAAAAGGTGTCTTACCAACCTATGTCGCCTATTTTTTATTGACTTCCATAGATTATATTGAAAAAAAAAGTAACTTTGTTTATTTTACAACACTTTCATTCCGCGAACTTTTGGATTTCGTTCGTAACGTTCGTCATCGATCCAATATTACCACCTCACCGTTTATTTCATGAGAATCATTTTCTAAATTTGCTGTCGAGAATTCAGTTTTTTAATCGATGTGTATTTCAATTTCAACAAAATTTAATGATCCAAGTCTGTTTTCTGAAAGATTTCTATCCCAAATAGGCCAAGTTTGATAGTTGATTAATTTGAGTTTCGAACAGTTCACGGGCAATTTAAGCTCCACCTTAATATGGAGATTGTGCCAATTGCAGTTGTTTGTAAACCACTTATTGCATTATGCAAGTGTATATTTTAAACTGCAATTGGCTAATCCATTAACAATTAATGTAAACGTGTAACTACACAAAACTTGCCTTTTTGTTTATTAAACGTCTTAGTAAATACATAGAAAGCATAACTATCTAATTGTAGTGTAATTGTCTAAATCCAGGTTAATTTAATCATTGGTGTCCACTGTTCAGTAAGTTACTAGATTTAACAGTTTTTGTAATATTCGCACGTCTGGAGATGGTGGTAGATCTCAATAATAGAATAATAGAATGTGCTGTACAGGATGAAATTAAAAATTTTCAGCAAATGTTAATAGTAAACCCAGGTAGTTGGCAGAAATTTTTACATGAATGTTATTTGCGGGTTTGGCTTTTGTAAGAGATAATTCGTACCTACCCGAGATAAAAATGTTCAGTCTCTCAAAGTCTTTGGAAGCAAGACTCGAGTCTCCGTCTCTCATCGAGTCTCTGTGGTGTCGCTGAGAGACTGTCAAAAAAACTGTTTAGCGTCTTTGAACGAGATACTCGTGTCGCTCATAGAGAGATCCTCATTTCGTGTCCAGTCTCTGAACGAGAGACTCGAATCTCTGAATCAACAATTCTATCGTTCGAGTTCATACAGAGACTGTAAGAGATCTATAAAAACACCTAGGCAATAACTGAGAGACTGTGAAAGACTGAGAGACGCTCTCTAGACGCGGAAAGACTCTGAGAGACTGTAGAGAGACTGAAAATCTTTGTCTAGGTTAATTGTAGTTCTAACAAAGGCATTTAGTATAAATTAGTTCTAACTTAGGAAAACGGGTTCTATTAAAAACTGGTTTTAACTGTAACACCTACAAGTTTGTACGAAACCCTCGGTGTGGAATTCTTAGTATTTATCAAAACTGGGGGCTTTATAGTTTTAGCTTGCAATATTAGTTATTAAATAACGTTAACACATGTCAGAAATAGATTAATAATGTTTTTAATAATATTTAGAATCTAATAGATAGAAGATAAGATATTATCTTGGTTCTTTGCTGTGACATCTTGTTTATTATCTTCCTTTGGAATTGTTTCTTACGCTTGCTTTCCACTTTTTGATGATTACTTTTTAACCGTTGCACAGATTGTAATCTCCATGCGCAATATTAATCCGAAAATCAACAAACTTCCTTGTTATTGTGTCAGCTATCTGTGGTAGGTACACACGGTGTAAACAGTTTCTTATTTTCCTTGAAGTTTACCACTTTTCCTTTCTTGTTTAGAATGTCTGATTACTTGACATACAAATAACAGATGTTTTATAGACAAAAAATTGCATCTGTCATGCATCACCGAGCTATTTAACAAATTTGTCTCATTCTCTTTATTACATACATGGGTATATGTAGCACGGTACGGCGAGCTGACATGAGAAATATCTGTCTGTCATATTGTGACAATGATCGCTGCGATATTATATCTAGCCTCCGTTGTTACGATAATGTTAAACCAGACTAAGCCATTTGGCTTATTTATTCTCGAAATCAATTTATCAAAATCTCAATAGGCAAGCGACCTGCTGCATTGTTAAAGTCAACACGATTGGGAATTGAATAATATAAAGCTGTTACTATTCGCCATTAATAATTAAAGCGTTTGCTACCTGTAACGGAAAATTTGAAAGAATCATAAAATATTGAAACTGAGTTTAATAAAGAAAAAATTGTAGACAAAATTACTGCGATTTTAGGGTAACTGTTTGTGTCTAGTAATGAACAAAGTTTGGTTTTTAGGCTTGTAGTCTTGGTTTTGCGAAAATGCAAAACCTAGACCAAGATCGAGACTGTATACTAACAAGACCAAGACAAAGACCGAACGAACAAGACCAAAATGCAGGACCTGACCAAATATGCAAGACTAAACGAAACTGGTTTGAACACCTGTAATATATCTTCACTATTTAAACTTTATTTAAAAATGGGCCCTCTTCTGTTTCGTTTTAGTTAGGAATCAGGAGAAGGGGTGGGTATGGTAATTGGGGTGATGCAAATGAAGGTGAAAGTGAATTGAAAGATTATCGGTGGAATTTTACTGCCTCATCATTTGTCTATGTGATCCTAAGGAACTCCATAAAAATTTGAAGCAGGGCACAGGGGCTCAAAATCGAATCGTAATGCTAGCAGGTCAGTAGTCCTTCGTACTTACACCCCAGCAGAAAGTTGGACGATTAAACAGAAAATCCTCTTCAGTCTCGTTTTAATTTAGAAATCAGGAGAATGAATGTGTATAGTAATTGGTGTGATACAAATGAAAGGCGAAAGTGATGTGAAAGTTTATCGGTGGAATTTAGCTGCCCCGTAATTTTTCTGTGATCCAAGGGAACTCCATAAAATTTGGAGCAGGGCATAGGGGTTCAGAATCGAATCGTAATGCAGGTAGGTCGGCAGCCCTTCATACGGACACCTCATCAGAAAACTGGACGAAAAGACAGAAGGTCCTCATCAGTCTCGTTTTATCTTAGGGATCAGGAGAGTGGATGGGTATAGTAATTGGGGAGATACAAATGAAGGCGAAAGTGAAGTGAAAGATTATCGGTGGAACATAACTGTCCCATCATTTGTCTATGTGATCCAAGGGAACTTCATAAAAATTTTGAGCAGGGCATAGGAGCTCAGAATCGAACCGTAATGCTGGTAGGTCGGCAGTCCTTCGTACCTACACTCCCGCTGAATGCTGAAGGATGAGACAAAAGGTCCTCTTCAGCCTTCTTTTAAGAATTGTGGGAATAGAAATCGCGATCCGTGTCTGGCAGTCTCAATAGAATTCTGACCACCATCCACCCTGAATTTCTTCATTCAATTTGGTTACGTGCCTACTACGTATGCTGAGCTACGCCATGGATTCAATTCAGCAAATAGATATCCATTAACGTAAATGGACTTGTTGAACATATTGAATTCCACTGAATGATCATTGCACTACAGATGACGTTCACCACGCCGTTTGTAGTAGTTATTAAAACGCAGTCTCTAGACAGCAGGTAGAGTTGGTCTGTGTTCTGTTGAAACTGTCTGCGACGAGCTGACAAGATTCAGCACCATCGAAATTGCGATTCGCGTCTGTCAGTTTCAACAGAATATTGATCACCATGAACTTCTTTGTTTTTTACTTTATTAATTAAAAAGTTTCACAGGGAGTTAGTTTTTTTGTTGACCATTTCTGCTTCTCTGAGAAAATAGTTGGAAATGATGAGCAATATTAGGGGCTGTAAATTCAATTTATTGCGAAAACATACACCGACATTTTTCTGCCCTTGTGCGAGGCGGTTCCAAATTTACTTTTTTTTAAACATGTACCTACTGTTGATGAGGGTCAAGTCTTTTGCAAGTGAAACTCGAGTATTTCGATATTCCGCATTTTAATTTAAGGATGTTTCAGGGCGTTTGGGTAAGGAGAAAGCAATTTGTTTTAAATTACTTAACTTATTGAGATTTTTACATTACCAATGTTTTTTCAATAGGATGTAAGAATTTCTTTGCAGCTATTGGAATACCCAACTGAAACATTTTCATTTTATGTTGAAGGTTTTTACATTGCTTAGTCCCAAAAGCAAGCTCAATCGTTTGTTTAATTCTCGTATCTTGTTGATTACATAAGCACATTTCTTAAATTTTACATTAATTAATATGTACTTTTGTGTTCTATTTTTTTCAAATTTGGAACACATTGGTATTAGAAATATGTATCCACAGAACGAACAGAGGCTTGTCTTGAGGTGTGTGACTAATGATAGATTCATTAATTAACCAGCTCTAATCTGTGTTCGGTTTAATGGTGTAGAAAACTAAAATAAACGGCGTGGCCTGTAGCGTTAAAAAACGACCCATATCAGGTCGCTACTTTGTTATTGTTGTACATGGCATCTATAACAAGTTTTATGCGTTATCTGGAGGTGCGAATGTTGTCAGTAACGTCCCACCTTTGACATAATTAAACAGCGAAAGATTTCGATGAAGTGTAGCGTGTATTAGATTGACTTTGAATAATTGGATACATATATTATATTTAAAAATAACGTACGGATAATTTATTCATGGTAGAAAAGTTATTTAAACCCAGTGTAGTACTCTAATTAACAAAATAAAGTGGGAACTTCTAAGTGGAATTCATCGCAGAAAAATAATTTTAGTTATAATCTTATAATCTCACTGATCAATTTCTTATTAGTGTAAAAGTGTCATTGGTTGTTGAACTTTTCTTACATTCTTCTTCATAGGCGGGTTGTTCAGTGTTTGTTTTATAGAGTTTTGCTTCTTTTGACTGGAAGATATAAACTTGTACACTCATCACAGGCAGACAAAGCTTTTACAAATTGGTAGCATCTCAACACATGAGCGTGTGTTGAAATTGTAGTGTTAATAAATACTCTATGTCCAGAAAGGTCTTGTGTGCCAAAGATGTTGATATTAAACTAATGACCGATCCCTACAGAGCGTTCTGCCTTTGCTTTCTTATGTTTCTCCCTTTTTTGCATCCTTGTGTTATTGCTAATGGTAGTGGCGCACTTTTTTCTTTTGGAATGTAAAGTCGTCCAGTTGTTCGTTGTAAATCATCATTATCATCGTAAGGTCATCAGTCCTAAGACTGGTTGGACACGTACCTCCACTCTTTCCTATCCTGTAAACTTCGCATTTCCCTAAAACTAGAACAGCCCACATCCTTAATTATTTGCGAACAGTAATCTAATCTAGGTCTACCTCTACCCCTCCTAACTCCTGTTTCTGCCTCTAATATGTCTCTGACTAGACCTTCATGCCT
>NW_020442381.1:187709-196268 GCF_000699045.2 Agrilus planipennis
TAACTCCTGTTTCTGCCTGTAATATGTCTCTGACTAGACCTTCATGCCTGAGAAGGTGTCCTACCAACCTATCTCGCCTATTTTTTATTGATTTCCGTAGAGTCCTCTGTTCTCCTATTCTTTCCAATACCTCTTCATTTCTACCCACGTTATCCTCATCATCCGCCTATAACACCACATTTCGAACGCTTCTAACCTTTTCTTTTCCGCCGCGCCCACTGTTCATGTTTCGCACCCGTACAACGCCGTGCTCCAAACATACACCTTTAACAACCTTTTTCGAATTTCTAAATTAACCGTTCGCGAGCATAGAAGTGATTTCTTTTTATTAAAGGCGTTGTAAATATCCCTTTAGATATGTATTCGTTCATAATTACAGCAGTACCTCTAATAACACTTGTTAAAAGTTCGTTTGGATAATAGGATCGCTTATATGTACGTAGTTACAGCCTCACGTAATAAAGTTTTCAAAATTGTCTTTTTTTTCTCCAGTAAATACGTCCCTCAGAATTTCACCTTATTGGACCCCCCGCCCTATAAACGATTTCTTGTGATTATTTATAGCACAAAGGATGAGTTCTCATCATAATAAAAAAATTTAAGAGCTGCCAAGGATAACATTAAAATAATTATAGACTTCTCGCTTTCTTTTGTTATTTCTCGTCACGTTGAGCAATTCCCCTCCCACCCCCTTTTTGCGAACGAATTTGGTGAACAACTCTTTAGAGGAGTCCATTAATTACGTTAGGCGTTTAGGGGGAGGGGTCGAGCTGAATCTCACCCAATCTCACATGTGAAAGAGGAGGATCATGGTAAATAGCAGGCAAGACTGTAAAATATAACAATAAAGTGCGTTAAATTAAATAAAGCATCATTCTCCAATATTAGTGGACTTAAAATACACAAGTACCACTTGATTGCTTAGACCTCGTTGAGATGGAGAGGAGGGGTCGACCCAAATCTCACATCTCACCAAAGGGGAGGATGGGTCGAAAAATTACCAAAATTCTCCCGAAGATAGTAGATACTTATAAATATTTTTTTTTGTAAAAAGTTGTAATTGTCTAAAATGTAGTCTTCATTCAATTTGGTTACGTGCCTACTACGTATGCTGAGCTACGCCATGGATTCAATTCAGCAAATAGATATCCATTAACGTAAATGGACTTGTTGANAGAAATGTGTTTGGGTTTCTCGCTTGATTGGACGTTAAAGTCTCCAGTAAAAGAATCCAGTCTAAATTGATTTTATAACTTCAGGATACCTAATTGCAGTTGTAAACTAACTTTTACGATTCATTAAGGATATATTAACGTCTTCACAACAATAAAAAGACCTTTCACCTTTATAAACGCTTTTGTTTTACGATTAACTTTTTTAATAAGGATGCAACAATGTAACTATTGTTACTTCTAAGAAATTGTTTTAATGTAGTTAATATTTTTACATCGCATCGTAATTCTGATAAAAGAGTATTTCAGAAAATTATTAATTTTGAAAACGTAGTTCTTGGTATCAATATTGATTAAAGGGCGATTGCAGGAAATTCTTTAAAGAAAATATGGTGTAAGAAGTATCTACAATTACATCAAGTGTTGTCTGTAAAGAATAGTTTCTAAGTCGAAATTAGCAGATCCTGCAGGCTGTTTATCTGATGTTATTGTGCATTTTAGAGGCCATTGTCTCAATCACGAAATTACTAAGTTACAATCAGATTAGTTGAACTAAAGCACCAACCAAGAAATAGTTACTACTATTGGGATCCGTCAAATGGGAGGAGCCTAAAAACATGGCGCCGATTAGGGAAAATGTATCGTAGTTCCTACAGTGTACCGTGCAATTTTCAAGTTTTTAAATGTTTTAGTGTTGACACAGTATGTGATTGAGCTGACACAAAGCGTCGGAAAGGAAATTTCGTTGAAGGTGAGCGTTTTTTTAATGCCAATCACATTATAAAATTCGGAAATAACAAATCCGGAAGCTAGCCTTCAAATTCCGTCAAGTTTACTGCCTACTTTTTACAAACTTCGGATTTAAAAAGTGATTCACGTTATATAATTGATGAGGTGATTCTGGGTGATTTAAGCAATATCATATCAATGACTTGCACGTGCAAAGCCGATTTAAGAGAACGTTGCAAACACATTATTGCAACTTTGTTGTATTGCAGCAGGTAGGTTCTTAACCTCAAAATACTTATATCGTATCATTAGAATTGTGTTAAATCAATTACACAGGAATAAATAATTTCTCACTTTATAATTTTAGTATGATTCTAGTTTTAAATATTAAGGTTATGGCTGATGGTAAATACTTGCTGAAATATAATCATGTGCATTAAAATGACGTGAACAAATTTTTATTCCGGAATTCACTTCTTTGATACCTACTGCTTTCATCCAAGCTTCTATTAGTTTACTTTTTTCTCTAATTTTCCGAATATATTTTTTACATATATAAAACGGTTAGTTTTTATTGGAAAGTAGTTAATGTAGGTGAAGAGTGAAGATCTATGTCTGAAGTGCTATTGCAGCTTTTCACTGAACATATTAACTTTTTATTTGATTTAACTTTAGAAGAAAACTTCGTCGACTCCATCATCAAAAAAATTTTACTTTTTTAACGTGTTTTATTATTTTAATAAACAATTTTACAATTTGCGTACACAGTTCCTATGTAAATTTTTCCCTCATTCGAGTTATAAATTTTGCCACTAGATGGTGTATGCTCATTTGACGGATCCCAATTCTTGGAAGCAATGAAAAGTATGAGATTAATCAAAGCTTTCAGATCTCCATTTTTTAATATAAATTACAGGGATGAAAATGAAATATTGACGTAAAAAATTCGGAAAATGACAAATGACTATATAATTAGCACCTTCTTCGTTATGATAATAGGTATTGTATAAGAAGCTGTTACATTTCTGGTTTCTTATGTATAAATTTTTCTGAACAAGGCGCTTATGCGAAGATGTTTCCGTTGTATTCCAATTAATGAGATAAGAGACAAGATACGGCAGGATTTATTAACCTGCAGAGGGTATATTGAAAAGGCATTATAAGAGCAGGAGAACCTGTTTTAGATTCTGCCTCCATATAAAAGATTGATGAGGGCATAAAGAACATGTTCAATGAAACTTCGGCATCTTGATCTTGAGAGACGCCGCGAGAAGGCTCGTGGGTGGCATTTTATCAACTACAAAATGTAATTTATTTTTACGAAATACCTTTAAGGAATTTTGAATATATTGTTGTAAAATTTTAATTTTCTTTACAAATTAAACCGTCTGAATCCATCATCTTACATAAACACAAATTGAATACCAGAGATAAAAATGTTCAGTCTCTCAGAGTCTCTGAAAGCGAGACTCGAGTTTTCGTCTCTCTTCGAGTCTCTCTGGTGTCGCTGAGAGACTGTCAGTAAAACTGTTTAGCGTCTTTGAACGAGAGATTCGAATCTCTCGATAAGTGGTGTCTCGATAGACATTGTTAAAATTTTCAAGTTCAACATATTTCACAGATCCCAGTCTTTCTACGAGAGACTCGAGTCTCTCAATTTTTCAGTTTTATTAATTCAGTCTCTCTGTGAGAGACTCGAATATCTGAATTAACAATTTTATCGTTAGAGTCTCTCATACAGAGACTGAGAGATCCATAAAAATACTTAGACAATAACTGAGAGACTGAAAGACTTTGAGAGACTGGAGAGAGACTCAAAGTTTTTTTCTATGGTAGGTATAATACAAACTACAAATCCGACAAAAAACACAAACTTAAAATGAAGCTGTAAAAGAAGAATGCATTTCTTAATCAACAACTGTAATTTAATATCCTCATCGTCATCGTAATATTGACAGTCCTAAGACTGGTTGGACACGCACCTCTACTCTTTACTATCTTGAGCTAATCTTCGCATTTCCCTAAAACAAGAACAACCTACATCCTTAACTATTTGCGAACTGTAATCTAATCTAGGTGTACCTCTACCCCTCCTAACTCATGTTTCTTCTTCTAATATGTCTCTGACTAGACCTTCATGCCTGGGAAGGTGTCCTACTAACCTGTCTCGCCTATTTCTTATTGACTTCCATAGAGATCTCTGTTTGATTTAATATATTAGTGAATTAATTTTATCCACTACAGATAACATGGAATTAATGAGGAAAAACTTTTGCTACCGTCACATCCTTGCCAGGAATTGAACCCGGGCCCCTTTTTATGCCCCAACCCAATTAATTCAGAAATACACTGAATTAACACTACAAACATTCAGAGTATCTCATTTATAATTTTGATTAGTAATATTAGTAGTTTTGTGGTAATGTGTGCTCGTGCGTAACACCAGGGGCCTAAGTCCTATTCCCGGCAAGGGAGTGGCAGTAGCAACAATTTTTCCCCATTAATTTGAGGTTACCTCCAGTGAATAGAATTAATTCATAAATTAATCGACCAATACTTTGAATTAGTACTATAAAAATTCAAAATATCTTGATTTAAACATGATTTGAAACTGCATACATATTATTCAGACCTCGTTTTGCCCCTTTTAAAATACAGTTTTGAAGTACTATGTACCGAAAATAATTATTTCAACAGACTATTTTTCGTTTATACTCCTGCATGAAAACAGGACTACAAATTCCCAGTCTGACTTTGAGAATACTTAATTATTCAGTAACTACTATAATATCTAGAACAGGATTAAACATAGAAATAAAACTACTTAACATTTAAAAAACTTATATATATTACATTAATTAACTATTAAATATTTAANATTAAAAGTTATGTATTCCAAAAAATGATTCTGTCCTTCCTTCTAATTTTTTATAAGTACTTTTTTTACTCTATATTTTATACTAGTTCTTGTGTAATACATAACTTTTAATCCTAATGTGGGCGTTTAGTATTAATGTCTCTTTCTTTCTCGTTGTTTTTAACATCTCGTTATTTATTATTTTATCTTCGGATATAATTTTTTCCGTATCCACAACACTAAGTGAAGTTTCTTCTTCTTTTGCAAAAGAATTATGCATAAAACAAGAGATGATTGTCAGTCAGTTGCGACAGTCTCCGTACGATTCATTCTACATCCGCGAAAATCGCGCCGCAAGAAAAGTAGGACCAGTTCCGATTTTTTAATCGTATCGATTATTTAGTCGCATATGTATTTACCAGACTGTGTTACATTTTTGCGACTAAATAATCGCGCAACTAGATATTCGCAGTGCGAACTAAACCTAAAGCCACTTTCACACAGTGCGATAACGACACGATTTACTGCATGCAGTAAATCGCAACGACACATAAATATATCCAAAATAAATGTATTTAAACCGAACGCTTTCGCACTGATGCGATCCTATATTAAAATCATTACAGTAAAAAATGTCGCAAATACATTCCGATTTGTGTTAACAAATCGTACGATAAAAACACTGCACGACACATATTAAATGTAACCAAATGTACACCTTCACACATGTCGTGTGTCGCGCAAGCTTATCGTTGCCCATGGTTGCCGATACTCATTTCTGCTGCACGTGTATGATATACTAGTAGTGCCTCTTTCAGCAATTAACATGTCTTTCTCAAAGAAAAAAATATTCAATTACGAAATAATCGATTTAATAGAATTACTGTTTTTCTCTCCATTAGATACATACAACATTGCGAGGATAGGTAGGCTCGCATTTCAACTTGGAACGTTATCGAATCAATATTTAGTCGCATAATGTGAAAGCGGCGTTCCGATACGATACGACAAATCGCGTGCAGTAAATCGTATCGTTATCGCACTGTCTGAAAGTGGCCTTAGGACTGACGACCTTGCGATGATGTAGAATTATATTTATTTTTCAGCTCTTATTACGAATAAACTGCCTCTGATCTAGGCATCTCTTTATCGAAATCCAGGTCTCCAAGTCATACACATACAAAAAACAGTAATTGCGATGCCTTCATAGTCTATACGATAAACACAACATATAAACTGCAGTTACTATTAGCAAATTTGCATGTAAAGCAGCGTGAGTAACTTGAGTCATGCCGCGATACTTAGCGTAATCGTATAATATACATAAATACTAGGTATATCGACACTTATGAAACTATTTTTTTCCAACAGAAAGGTAGTTACATGTAGGTATCCATGTGTTCTCTGCATTTACATGTTAATTCACAATTCAGTTTGTGTTTCTTCAGTATTTTTAAGCAATTTAAAATAACGACTTAATAAAGTTTATCATCATCATAAGGTCGTTAGTCCTAAGACTGGTTGGATACGCACCTTCACTCTTTCCTATCCTGCGCTAATCTTCGCATTTCCCTAGAACAACCCTTATCCTAAACTATTTGCGAACAGTAATCTAATCTAGGTCTACCTCTACCCCTCCTAACATCCGTTTCTGCCTCTAATATGTCTCTGACTAGACCTTCATATCTGAGAAGGTGTCCTGCTAACCTATCTCGTCTATTTCTTATTGACTTCCATAAAGTCCTCTGTTCTCCTATTCTTTCTAATACCTCGTCATTTCTAACCTTCTCTATCCACGGTATCCTCATCATTCGCCTGTAACTCCACATTTCAAACGCTTTGAGCAGAACAATAAAAAATAATTATTGGAGGAATAGGCATCTAGTTTATTACACAATATATAGTGATGAAAATATTGTATTGGTTTCAGTACCTACCTAATTCAAGAAAAGTTAAAGTTTTAATTTAGGAATACTTAAAGTAACAATGCGGAGTAAACAGCCTTGTACAAAACGATTGATTGGATTTGGAACTAAAAGCTAAGTATATCATCATTATCATAAAGACATTAGTCCTAAGACTGGTTGGACACGCACTTTCACTCTTTCCTATCCTGCTAATCTTTCAATTTTCCTAAAACTAGATCACCTCACATCCTTAACCATTTGTAAACAGTAATCTAAATCCACCTCTACTCGTCTTAACTCTTGTTTCTGTTTCTAATATGTTTCTGACCAACCCTTCATGTGTGAGATGGTGTCCTGCTAACCTATCTCGGCTATTTTTTATTGACTTTCTGTTCTTTCTAATACTTCTTTATTTCTAACCTTCTCTATCCATGGTATCCCCCATCATTCGCCTCTAACTCCACATTTCGTATTGTTCTAACCTTTTCTTTTCCGCCGCGTCCACCGTCCATGTTCCCTACACGTATAGCATTGCGCTCCAAATATACACCTGTTTTTTACGGTGACGGCAGAAGTTGCTGGAAACTTAATAACATTCGAAAACACGTTAATTCCCTTTTTTTGCTGATGTCCAAATTCACTCTTAAATATCACTTATTTTTTCTTCAAATCATCACAGTTAGAGAGCGCACTTCTTTTGAAGGCATAATTGTGAAGGTTTTATGTTTTCTGACCTTAAACTGCATTCCCAAACGGAGTTCAAACAAATTACTGTTTAGTAAACCATGATTAAATAATATAGCAAAGCTTGAACAAACCAATATACATATATACTTATCTGTAATATTGTGTGGCACCCATTGTGTTAATATAAAAGTGTCACCCTCATGTATTATATGAAGTAGATGTAAGGACCCTCATGTATTATGTGAAAAGGCGGAAAATGGATGGAAAATGTGTATAATAAGTTAACACGACGAAAGCGTTTTTTGTTTGTTTATCAGGAACCACCATAATAATAAAATGAAATTTGATAATAAACGATGTTTTACTGAACCGACTACTGTTCTGATGTCCAGTGGTTGGCAATTATGTAGAACACTTAATTTAGATTTATTTTCTTTGTTTTTGTGTATGTTCATTCTAGTATTATTAGTAAAGTTGTGTTATTATAGTACTGTTTTCCAAATTTAGTATTAAATACAGTTCGATTATTGAAATTTGATGCTAATGTGAGTAAACCGACTTTAAACTACATGTACCTACGTAACGGCTAGGTATTGTTATCGGAAAATGGAATTCTACTGTATTTTAGAAATACATATATTTCTTACTTTGAAACAGACAGTTTTGCGACAAGACAAAACAAAATCACCAAATAACAGTAACAGCTAACAAATATTATTATAAATTTCCAGAAAATCGCAAATAAGGTACCTACGCCAATTATTGCCATGTTCCTAATATCGTTAGTTGCTTAGTACATTCACATGTGCCTAAATATTGCCATCTTTAGGTAGACCAAATATTGCCATGGCAATATTTGGCATGTTCATTTTTCCTTGCCTTAAATAATTTAATTTACTTACATACATATTTTGTTATTATACTACTTTTATGTTTATTTTAAAGGTACTTCCTGAAATCGTTAGTTGCTTAGTACATTCACATGTGCCTAAATATTGCCATCTTTAGGTAGACCAAATATTGCCATGGCAATATTTGGCATATTCATTTTTCCTTGCCTTAAATAATTTAATTTATAATAACTAATATATGTAGGAAACAAATAATTCATATAATTATCATATGTTATTATTTACAGAGGCAAAAAAATATGCGAACTACCCGTACCTAAAGATGGCAATATTAGGCAATATGTAAAAATCTTATG
>NW_020442381.1:196297-204021 GCF_000699045.2 Agrilus planipennis
TCACAGAGAGACTGAATGAATAAAACTGAAAAATTGAGAGACTCGAGTCTCTCGTAGAAAGACTGGGATCTCTGAAATATGTTGAACTTAGAAAATTTTAACCATGTCTATCGAGACACCACTTATTGAGAGATTCGAGTCTCTCGTTCAGAGACTGGATGCAAAATGAGGCCTCCATTCTAGAGAAGAACTGTAGAATGGTTCCTGTACCAGGTTGATCTAGTTGAAAATGTTAAAATAAAAATTCCTTAGGGTGGCAATAATTGGCTTAGGTACCTTATTATAAAAACTGTTTGTAGCAAATGCCAATAACCTTTATCAACAGAAAGGATTTTAATTTCACGTTATTCTCTGTGTTAAAGAAATATGGTGTTCCGTTTAGTAAATTGACATTTTGTTTTTTATGAGGAATTCAAAAATGCAATAAAATAACAGGTGCTCCATTTAAAATAACGGAGTTATGGTGCACTTCTGGTATATCTGGAAATCCGTCATATATGAAAATATTTTTACGTCATTGCACACTCATGATTAGCTTTTTGAAACATATTTCCTTATTTTGAGCAGTACTGTATTAAGAACCGATTTGGCTTTAGTGACTCACCCTGTATACTGTCTGTACTGTTTTACAATTTTGTTCTATTTGGTTATTAATTATGCTTTTAAGAAGTCACATTACCAGACAATCGTTTAGATAAGTATTTAATGCAACTGTTTTGGTTAATATCTTGCTACTTTATATTGGCTAATTGAAAAAAATTGTACTCCTTATCAAAGCTGTCGCACATATTTACCTTATTTTGATGAATGGATTTTGATAATCCCGTGAATTTTTGCTTTACAGCTTAATAAGGACCGACGTAAAATGCATACGCGGTATTATTATTATTTCCAGTTTTACTTCTTCAGATTTATCGAAACAACAGAGTCCTTTCTCTCCTTTTTCCTGTTTGTTTATTTTACTTCATTTAGGTACCTGCTTGTAATTTATTTTGTAGGTCCTGTATAATACAAATCAATATGTTTTACTTCACTTCGAGATTATTTTCCTTCTTTATAATGTAAAATATTGAAAGGCCACCTTCCATGATTTTTTTATCAATATCTAATTTGTTAACATACGGATAGAGTTTGTTAATTACTAGCATTGATAGAAGCAGTCACACACCTATGGAATTTAATTTGTTTTGACAAGCGAACGTGTTTGATGGCGATCAAGAATTTGTCTCGAGGGAGATCAAACCTAAATCCTTTCTAATAAAGGCCTGTAAACTACATATGTACATAATATACAGGTTCTTTTAAGCAATTAGGTAACTTTAATAAAATACATTAGTAAGGCAGCCAATGTTTGAGATTAAATACGTAGATACCTATCACATAACACGCGATTTGATTAATTGTGAATTAGTGTGCCTAAAGGATTTGTCAGGCTTCAAATAAAACAGCGAATGCTGCAGAATGAAGCTACTTTTATTAAAAGACCGTGGTTACAAACTTAAAAATCTCAACGATTTTTCTCTGTTATAGCAAAATATGAAATCCTAACTAATATAATTACGAATGTGAGATACTTTTTTTTGTTACGATTTCACACCCTACCGATTATCATGAAATTTTGTACACGTATTGTCAAGCGTACAGAAAAGCACATAGGGAATGATGAAAGAATTGCAACTTTATTCACTTTTATCACAAGGTCGTCAGTTTTAAGACTGGTTGGACACACAACTCCACTCCTTCCTGTTCTGAGCTAATCTTCGCATTTCCCCAAAACCAGAACAACCCACATCCTTAACTATTTGCGAACAGTAACCTACTCCAGGTCTACCTCTACTCCTCTTAACTCCTGTTTCTGCTAATATATCTTTTACTAGACCTTCATGCCTCAGAAGGTGTTCTATCAACCTATCTCGTCTATTTCTTATTGACTTCCATAGGTATCCTCATTCATTTACATTTACAATCATAGATGCAGATATAGTGCTTAATGTTTAGTATTAATTTAATTAGTAATAAAACGTTTATTTCTCAATAGGATTTCATTTTTATTTTTAATTAATAATATTGGTTTTATAAAAGCAAAGCCCCCTTATCTATGAGGCCCCCAACCCCCTTCCTTTCGAGCCCACTAGAAACACTTCACTATTTATCGTATGTACTGCCTGTCTACTACATTTGTGCTTGTCATTTCTGTAATAAATTACTTATTTTTTTGTATTTGTGGAAGAGGGGAAATCTTCAAAAGACACCCAGTCGTCCGTACGACCGGATAGTGTCGGATTTCCGAGAAAGGTTTCCTCGGGCCTACCAATTAAAACCCCTTTACCTCAGGCTATTGTAGGACCTATCGATTCAGGTTTTCTTCAGCCGATAAATTACTCTCCGAAAGTTGATTTATATATTGGCGAAAAGAGATTCAAATGCTAATCAAATCAAAGACTTAAGAGGCACCCCACTCTTTTATATCCTAGGCGTATCTTCACATTACTGTAAAACTAGATGATTCTACATCTGTAACTACCTGTGGACAGTCAACTAATCTAGGTCTTTATCTGCTCCTCTTACTGACCATTTAATGAAGTCAATAAATTAAACGGTCATTAAAAGCGTTTGCGTATGTATCAACTATTGATTCTTGGCTGACTAGTGTCTAAGCAAAAAATCAATATAATTTGTTCCCTTAGAATAATTAGGAGTTCAAAGAACGTTCAATTGAATTGATATTATTCCCGGAGCTTGTTCCCAACAACAGAATGGCGATCTAATATAAAGTGCAGCGAATTTATTTTCTATTGCTCTTCAATATTTATTCCTTTTTTAGGTCACGGCGCTGTTGAGTTTTTGTGGAAGATCAGTCGACTCGCTGTATAAAATAATAATAGGCATCGAAAGTAGGACATAAAATTGGAATTTCATGATCCTTTGCTACAAATTAATGTAAACGGCGGATAAAATTTATAAAGTCACTTCACGGAGTCGACTAGAATAAATTGAACGTCAACATAGTTAGGATGAAATTGAATACAAAACAAAAAAAGTGACAAACACTAAGCAGTGTGGGAACACCAAAATAATTTTCATTCAACAAAATAGAACTGTAGAATTTCTGTACAAAATTTCGATACCGAAGGTGACATAGTTTTTAAAACGTGTTCAACTATTAAAAGTGGCTAGAATATTTTAAGAATTTATTATGTGTAAAACGGTGGCAAGTAACAATAGAGCACATTAATCGATGTCAAAAAATGTAGACAAAGAAACTGATGATATAAAAAACAACAACAGACGAAATCGAAAAAGTAATGAACATCATAAGGTCGACAGTCCTAGGACTGGTTGGACACGCAACTCCACTCTTCGCATTTCCGTAAAACTAGAACAACCCACATCCTTAATTGTTTGCGAACAGTAATGTAACCTAGGTCTACCTCTACTCCTTCTAACTCCAGTTTCTGCCTCTAATATGTCTCTGACTAGCTCTTCATGCCTGACAAGATGTCTTACCAACCTATCTCGCCTATTTCTTATTGACTTCCATAGCGTCTTTTGTTCTCCTATTCTTTCTAACACCTCTTCATTTCTAACTTTCTTCTGTCCAAGGTATTCTCATCATTCGTCGGTAACACTACATTTCGGACGTTTCGAACCTTTTCTTTTCCGCCACGCTCATTGTACATGTTACGCACCCACACAACGCCGTGCTTCAAACATACACCTTTAACAGCCTTTTTTCGAATTTCTGAATTAACCGTTGGCGAGCATAGGAGTGACATACGCTACGCAGTGTTTTTATTGAAGGCGAGGGAGCAATACAAAAAATTAGAAAGGGAAGAGCGGCACTATACGATTCCATTAGGCCTGAAATAATACAAATACTGGGAAACACGAGAATTTTGTTTCTAAAGAAATTGTTTACAGTTTAGGATCCAGCTAGAATACCAAAAAATTGGGAAATATATAGGTATGATTATACCTATATTTAAGAAGGGTGATAATAAAGATTGTAAAAACTAAAGGAGAGTAACATTATTAAATAATATGATATCCATTTCTTAAATCCACTGAAAGTAATAATTTTTCGTTTAGTCTTGCCCATTCGGTCTTGGACTTAAATATTCGGTCTTGGTTCATCTTTCTCTCCCCAATCGTCACCTGCCGATTCCCACTACTCCTTTTTTGTGCCTTTAAACCTTTCGTCTCCGCATTAAAGTGCAATTCGGAGAAATTAAAAAAAAACCCTTGAATATCCAGAATAAAATGGAATTATTGTAAGAATCTACCCAAATTGTTTGGGATGTTTTATTATTTTGAATATTATTAATAAAAAACATTGTTACTTTTTGTACAATTGTACCACATATATAACTCGAAGGACCATAGAAACGCCGAGTTGTAAATATAACGAATTTATTGTACAACTTACAACTACGACCTATTCTAACTTATTATAAATATTGAATTTTTATTGGTGTCTTATGAAAATAACTAAAGTCTAGTTACTCTCAGCGAGTCTACAAAAGAACTCTTCTATCAAACCTAAAATTTTGTACACTAGATTCCGAAATCGACAAATTATCCCTCCCAATAACGAGGTTATTGACACTAATGCCAATGCAGAATATACTAACCATGGGATAAACCCTCATTTGTGCTTCTGCGAATTTGCCTATGTGACCGTAGATTTCGGAAATATTTCTAAGTCCAATAACAATAAACTTTACACTAAAGGTGTAATAAAATATGAAAATGTTTATGCCATAAAGTCCCTGCGTCGGCATATCACAAATAAGGTTCCTGAACAAACATATTTTTGAAAAAGTTAGGGATAACAAGTAGACAATCGAATAAAATAATTCGAAGTGGTCTGTATTCTGTCGAAACTGCCAGACACGGATCGCGATTTCGATCTTTTTGGATCTCATCAGCGCGTCGCAGACAGCTCCGACAGAACACAGACCAACTTTTACCTGCTGTTTTAACAGAGCGTTTTAGAAAACACCACAAATGGCGCGGTAAACGCCATCTGCAGTACGATGCTACATTTTAGGATTACGTATGCTCCAACAAGGTCCATTTAAGTAACAAGTAGATATTTTATAAAAACGGAACCCTATTTTGCGAGTTTTGGAATAGTTACTTCATAAAAATTTATTTTTTTTGCAAAATAAATGTTCTCAATAAGAAACTTTACGATGCTACACGCGTTCTCAACTCGTAGTTTTTCATTCATATCTCCTTACAAAGTGGTAATCTCAAGTGGCAGGATAATTGCAAAAACTACCTATAAGGACCAATCAATATCTCTGTATTATTTTACTATTTAATAATTATTCTTAATTACATCGTTGAAAAACGATCATTCTCTGCATATCGCGCTTGCTTAGCTGTTTTATTTATCATTTATGAATTATGGATGAAGAAAGACAGCCATGAACTGCTCTTTAAATTGTTTTCTGCTGCTACGGAACCACGTAAAGAAAATCTCGTTAATCCTATCCAAAGATTCGAACCAAAAAAATAAATAAATGTTGTAAATGGTAGCAACAAGGCATTTCATCGTTAATTAAGTGAATTTATTGCTCTACTAATTTATTTAGGTTGAACTTAGCCTAAATCGTCTCATTTTACCATTTCAGGAACTGCTAGAACAGCTATTTAAATTGTTCGACCAATCCAGAGATCATCAATTGCCACAAGAAAAATTCATCGAATTCCTTAAACAAAGAGTAACGTAAGTACACTAACAAAGACAATGAAATTACTTTTTAATAGAGTTGGAGAGAAACAGTAGACGAACAACACCATGCAATAAATTGCAGCGTCTTTTTTGTGTACTATATGTTTATTTTGTTTGTACTCGTATTCTCTGTAAATTGGTATTAAAGTAAATTACAAAAATAAAGAGTAAATACAATACGAATGCTAATTACCAGTTAATTGAATACGGCGTTGCATTGTCACATTTCTTTACAGGGACGGAATTACATTTACTTGCACTTTGAATTAAGTTTTTCTCGAAAACAGTGAAGTATCACAAATATAAACATTTACTTAATTTTATTCTTTTATAGTATCATATTACTTTCTGCAAGCTTACTGTTTATCTCAGATATACCCTGTATATCAGTATAGGCATTTTTGCTTTGATGCTTCCTAAACTTTATCTCCGTTTAAGAAATACACATTCTGAAAGTTATACATATAAATCTGTTGTATTTCGCCATGAACCTACTCATTGAAGTGGTTAATTTTATCACATAATTAAACTGTTTACGAAATCTGCAGATAGGATTTTAACCAAACCTGTAGGTACAGAAATAAGTGCCGATTTTTGGGGATGTAAACTAGTTGCAATAAACAATTGCATGGTGTGTTTAGCAGCATGGTTAAGGGCAAAAGAAAATTTTAAGAAAATCACAATAATTTACAATCGGAAGCCGGTCCTGTGCGTGAATTGACAACATAGGTGCCTACGATATAACGTAGTGCAGTACTGCAGCTACATACATGATGGAGAATGTAAAAATTACCGATAATCGAACATCTAAGATAAACATAAATAATTTAGTAATAATAGTGTTTAGACTAAATAAATTAAATAAGTACAATATAGGCAATTTTAGGCAAATTTCCACACTACTATTGAGGTATTGCCAAGGCGCGTTACCATTTTTGCGGGTTGTTGTAAGTAAAGTTACGAAAAAAGTCAAATAACTTTCCAAATATTTTCCACCACACATTTACCGAAAACAGTTTTTGAAATCGCGACGGATGTACGACATGCGAATTTGCGTCGCGATTTGTGCGATTCTTGTAAAAATTCAAAAAACATTTTAATATAGCAAAAATTAGACTATGCAGAACAACCATACAAAAACAAGGCTTACACTCGCTGCAAATGATAAAGGCCCGTGTACTATTTTGGGGATTGTCCCTACAGTAGCGATGTGGTTAAAACCCCGTATATACATATCATGCCACATTATCGTAACAGGTGTTCCACAATGACTGACCTGCAGTAGTGATTGATGTATTGCTGAATTAGATTATTCGACTATATATTGATTACCCTATAAAAGGTTTAAATGTTAAAAGAATAAACGCGACTACTAGAATTTGGCTGTTAACATAAACACCCTGGATCACACTTAATCTTATCTAACAAATAAACAATACATGAGCAAAAAACTGCAAAACAAATACTACACTGATGCTGGTAATCCTTTGCTGATTGAGTGCAGCGTTGCTGGCCGAATTTTTCTACCAAGACTGGAATTGAATTTACCTATATTTTGAACTACGTTTTTCTCGAAAACGATTAATTTTCAGACATACAAATCAACTCCTGCAAACTCGGCGCTTATTTTTGTTACAACCTGTATACACTACTGGCGAGCTGAAAAATACGACGTGGTATAAACAATTTCGTACAAATACCTACAGTCACCTTTTCATTTAAGGCCAATTTAAAACTTTTGAGGGGTATTATTAGGCTTTTCTCAAAAGATTTTGAGAGTTTGATTAGTTTAGAACCGTTTTCAGAGAAACAAGAGAGAGATATTTTCAGACGGATGTATAGGGTTGTTCGGAAAGTCATTTCGTTTTTTCCCGACAGAGGATTTAATTGTATTCTTTTGCACCCAACTTCACATTTAAGCCGTATAATTTTTATATGCTTTGAGAGCTCATATAGCAAGGCTTGTGTGTGAAAAATTCCAATT
>NW_020442381.1:205423-243157 GCF_000699045.2 Agrilus planipennis
TATTAAAACCGGTATTATTAATAAAAAATTTACTAGTTATATTTTTACTTACCTCAGTTGTCATATTGACTTGTTAACAAATAATATATGAAATCCAATAAATATTGTTCTGAAATGAGTAGATATAATTTATTTTATTACATAGAGAGTAGGAGTAGATAGAAACAAAAAAACGTGCAACTAAAAAAAAGTACATATTAAATTCTATGTTACATTTTACATATAATAGGCTCGTATGGCATTATATAATTAGAGAAGCAAAAAATATAATTAAATTGAAAGTATTTTTGAAATAATATTAATAACTTGCGTTTTGTTTATTAAAGTATGTTCTTAAAAAACATAAACATTCAATCGTTTCATCATCAAGCGAGGACCGAATTTTCATACAAATATAACCAGCCGCCGAAAAAGCTCTTTCTGATTCTACACTTGTCGGCACTATTATCATTGAGAAACCATACACACATTTTGTAAATACGTTCATTTTGTTCCTGTTTTTTCAAAAAAAGTAATTTCATCTTTTGTTTATTATAATTGCCGACACCGCCGCTTCTCGATGGTGCCTTATTCGGCTCGGTATAGGTGTAATAAATGTGCCTGATATAGATTTTAATACAATGAAANTATTGTGCATAAATTCAATTTTTATCAACTAATGTAATACCAAAATACCGGTATTTTTACATAAATACCGGTTTTTAATAACGGACAAAAATCGTCCGGGATTCCGGTATTCCGATATTCGGGATCCCGGAATCCCGGTATTGTAAGCCCTAATAGGTTCCTAAAAATGCTCTAAAAAGGCGAAATATACAGGAAATATAGAGAGAATGAACAGCATAGTGTTTAACTCAAAATTATGTTGTTATTGTCTAGAAAAAACTTGAACATTGAAATGCTTTCGAATATCTGTAGGTACGTTGATACGTAAACAGTAAACAGTAATAAGTACCTACTGTGAAAACAGTTTTAATGTTTTTCATTGATTTCCTGGAATTTCGTTTCTGTTTTTACCTCTTGTCCATCCTCTCATAATTTTCTTGTATACATTATACAAGGTTAATTGTAATCTATAGTGGCTTTTTATAGAACTTTTTTTATAGCAGCGAGAAACAGATAGATTTTGCCGAGCAGCTGGAGAGTGTGGCCTATTGCCTTTGTGGTGACGATGCCATAAAATTGCCGCAGTTCATTCAGATATTTAATGCGAAGGGTGTAAGTAAATTGCTGTTTTAACATATATATATAAACACTACTGGCATACATTTTACTACAATGGAATGTGCTGGGCACAACTTGCTGAAGTATAAAATGTACATACACAGAATTTTGTATACATTTTTAAAAACTTTTTATAGATCATTGACAAACTTTATAGACTGATCGATCAAGAGAATAGCGGATCTTTGACATCTGAACAAATTATGGAGTTCATAGCTGCAGTTACCAACATACGGTAAGCTCTTTTGTGTGGTGTTTATATTTCAAATAATTTCGCTTGTTTTTTACAAAGGCCAAGAACTGGTTTTGACAAAAGTAGCTTGGAATGGCTAGAGCAACTTTTCAGGCAAACCGTAGGGAACGATAAGGAAATTAAAAGAGAGGAATTTACAAAAATTGTAGTATCAAAAAATGTGAGTGCCTACATACTACTGCATTATCAAACAATAACTCCTAATTCCAATTTTTTAGCCCTTCTTTACCGATAGAGTATTTGAAATATTTGATAAGGATAATTCTGGATCCATATCCCTACAAGAATTTTTGGATGCAATGCACCAGTTTGCAGGGCAATCACCAGAAGATAAAATACGATTTCTTTTCAAAGTTTACGATCTTGACGGTAGGATTTAAAAAAAGAAACATCTAAAAAAAAAAGAGAAAAATCTTTTACCACAACTGAAAGATTTTTTTTTTGAATTCATCAGCGAATGTGAAATAGTTATCCTACTATCGCTTATTATTTTTGAATAAATATTTCATAACAGAAAAACACAACAAATTATTTCTAATTTTAATCTAATTTATTTCTAAAACTTGTTATTTTTAATATATTTATGAAGTCAAAGATAGTGCATTGTTTTTATAAATAATTAAAATCAATTATTCGACCTCTTTTTGGGGGAAGAAGAATTCAATAAATTTAAATAATTTTGGCAGGGGTGGGAGTGGGGATACTGAAATAAAATATTAAACTAACGATTTACTTAGATAATTAGAAATTTTACAAAAATAGGTACTTACTACAATATTACAAAAAGAATAATCAATATAATCATACTTGATTGAACTGTTTAAATGTGTTTGGTCGTATCAAATTAAACCTTTTTTATTTACTTTATTCTTTTTTAAGGTTTCTAATAAATTGAGTTTTCTTAAAATTCTCTATATGTAGGTTTAATTATTATTATTGTTTTCGTAACTTACCTATTTGTGCTCTTTAATTCGAATGTGGAATGACCTGTCTGTTTGCCTATACGTGACTTACTGCAGTCACCACAGTTCAATAAATTTAATCGGGATTTTTTATCTTTGAATGTTTCAAGTCTGTTTAGTCGTTTCAAGTTAGGCCTTTTCTATTTAATTTTTTTATTCCTAAGGTTTCCATTGACTTAAGTTTTTTATCTTTATTTTCAATACAAAGAATTAAATGTGTTTTTTTTAATATCCTAAACGTAGGGAAAATTATTGTTATTGCTTTTGTAATCTATTTTTGCCCTTTTAATTCAATCGTGGAATGACTTGCCTGTCTGGCCTATACATCATTTACTATAAAATCATAATTCAGTCAGGATTGGTAAGATCTTTGTTATTTTTGATAAGGTTATCTAATCAATTTCTTAGGCGATGGACTGATTCAAATAAAGGAACTGCAGCATGTCATAAGGGCTTGTATGGAAGAAAATGGAATGCAGTTTAGCGAAGAGCAAGTGGACGAGTTAACCATGGCCATGTTTGAAGATGCTGATACTGAAAATAGGGGTGCCATCACTTACGAAGCCCTTAAAGCCCAACTTGAAAAACACGGTGGTCTTTTGGAGAATTTATCGATAAGGTAATCAATAACAATAAATACTTGTATAACACGCACGCGGCATTTTATTTATGTTTAAATTTAAGAACAATTAACAAAAACACTGTTAAAGAAGTAAATTAAACAAGATAATTACTTTTAATAAGATTGATGATTCTTTATTATTTTCTGTTTTATGAGATTTTTATTGATCTTTTGCAATGGAAAAAGACTTAACTTTTCTTTTCTTATAAAAATAAAATGAAGACTATTTTTTAAATTGAATAAGGCTTTTTCTTTTTTCTTTAAAAAAGTGTCGACTGCTTTTGCTTTTTTTTGTGTCGATAGTAAAGGTTGCTTATAAAAGTTATGGTTGTAATAAAAGTAATGTTTATTGTTTGTTACTTTTAGTATAGACAGATGGCTGGTTCCACCGAAACCAGTAAATCAAAAGACTTCATTACTTCAGAAAATTTGGGCATTACGACCTTATCAACTATCTGTACCGTACGTTAGGAATAATTATGTCTACCTGATATTTTTATTGGGATTTTTTGTTTTGAATATCGCTTTATTTGTATCTCGCGCATTCCAGTATAGATATTCTAACTGGTATACAATATTTGCCAGGGCCTGTGGTGAGCTATATACAAATTCACAACTAAAATGTAATAATTATTTATTAGTCCATTCGTTTCAGGACAATGTTTAAATTTCACTTGCATGTTTATACTAGTTCTTATGTTGAGGCAAAGTATTACATTTTTGCGGACCAGAGGCTTCGGCGCTTTTTTACCATTGGACCAACATATTTACTTTCACAAACTGACAGGGTGGCTTATTTTTGCTTACAGTTTTATCCATACTGTTATGCATTGTCTCAATTTTAGTAAGTAATTTTTGGAATACTATTTTTTGAATACAACCAAGAAAACGTGTTTCTTTTAGGTTTGGTTGTTGTACATAGTCCGGAAATAAATCCCAAAAATTTCACGGTTGCTGAATGGCTTTTTACAAGTCGGCCAGGACTTTTTGGACTCATTGGGGGTTGGGCAAATCCCACAGGAGTTTTACTATTTATCATTCTGTTAATTATGTTCATCTGTTCCCAAGCATTTGTTCGTAGGGGTGGTTGTTTCGAGGTAATATAATATTTACTACCTTATCCGACTTTCTAAAATCTAAAATTATAGATCTTCTATTGGACCCATTTGCTATATGTCCCTTTCTGGATATTCTTGATTCTTCATGGCCCTAACTTTTGGAAATGGTTTGCAGCTCCGGGTGTAATGTACCTTGCAGAGCGTATAGTGCGGTTGTGCTGGATGAAAAGCAAAAGGGGAAAAACTTATATTAGTTCGGGAATTCTTTTGCCCTCTAAAGTTACGCATCTTGTTATAAAAAGACCGCTGAATTTTGATTTTCATCCTGGTGACTACGTTTTCGTAAATATTCCGGCTATTGCGAAATATGAGTGGCACCCTTTCACCATAAGCAGTGCTCCAGAACAAGAAGGTAAAATTTTCACTAATTATCATAATAACTTAATCACTTCTGAAAGAAACAAGGAAACAAGAAACAAAAAATTAAATGCTACTAAAGTTATCTCATGTTTATTACTTTTGTTTAAACGGGAGAATGTGTGAATGTTATGAAATAAAACAAAAAGAATTGAAAATAGAGACATTTCAGAGGTATTTATTAGAATTTTTGAGTCACAACAGCTTTTGTTTTTCACCCGACTACGGCAAAGTCAAAAGGAAAGGTAATGATTTTAGTCACGGTTAGGTGTGGACGTTTTGAAACGGCCATGGTTAGCTACTTCCACTGTAGCTCCTAAACTACCCAGTTCGTTTTGATGAATGAGGTGATTAATTAATTTGTCAATGTGGTCCGGGTAACAAGAGTTATATTTTATACGAATTAAATTACTATGACGGATGCCACATCCAAAGAAAGGGGTAGTATGGTAAATGTTTTTTGCTATCATACCGAGTCGTATATCAAGTAAAAGAGGAGAAACTTCTGAGTTTATAAATATGGATATAGTAAAATTTTAAAATCTATTAATCAACAGAAAGCAATTTTACTATATTTAAACATTTACAGAGATTATTATTGAGTTGTTTCTGTTTCTTATAGACAGACATTAAAGGGGGGTTACTTTATCTTATTCTATTCNTTATAAACAAATGTTTAACTACTTAAACTTAAAGAATTCCGACGTCCGATAAAGGGCGTTAAATAAAATATTAATAGAAGTATAAGATAACTATTATCTTGCAGAACGTTTTTTGCTGTCATACCGAGTCGTATATCAAGTAAAAGAGGAGAAACTTCTGAGTTTATAAATATGGATATAGTAAAATTTTAAAATCTATTAATCAACAGAAAGCAATTTTACTATATTTAAACATTTACAGAGATTATTATTGAGTTGTTTCTGTTTCTTATAGACAGACATTAAAGGGGGGTTACTTTATCTTATTCTATTCCGTCTACTGAACAATTGTTTTATCTTAATCTGGATTGTTTAATTATTATGTATCTATTATTCACGCTATTATTATAAATATCACTGATATTTTCGTTGTCGCATCAAAGGTTAAAACTAGGGATGGGCCGGGTACCCGGTTTGGCGATCCAGCGGATTTAGTACTTTTTGTAGGATCTGGTCGACTTTTTTAATTTAATGTGGCTTGGAACGTTGGTGAGGGTGACATATAATGGTAAGCCTGCCCTAACGAAAAGGTGGACCATTAACTCAGCAAAATCACTATGCGGTGAATCTCTAGTTAAAACGGAAAAGTTTAAAATAAAATAAAAAGTTTTAAAAACTATAATCTTACTATCGAGTAAGAGAGTAAATTAAGTCTTTTGATATGTCAAATATATTATTGTTTATTTAGTTCTATTGAGGTCTTCTGGCAGTTTCACATTAATAATAGAGTATTTAACATACCAAAAGAATTAACTTCAAACAATCAGCAGCTAACTTGTTTCTTACTTTTTGGTTTAATTTATTTATCATGTCCCTAGTTTCTAAACTTTCTCTTTTTTTACGTAACTGGGGTACTGCTATTTACACTATTTATTTTATAATTCAGTCAGGATTGGTAAGATCTTTGTTATTTTTGATAAGGTTATCTAATCAATTTCTTAGGCGATGGACTGATTCAAATAAAGGAACTGCAGCATGTCATAAGGGCTTGTATGGAAGAAAATGGAATGCAGTTTAGCGAAGAGCAAGTGGACGAGTTAACCATGGCCATGTTTGAAGATGCTGATACTGAAAATAGGGGTGCCATCACTTACGAAGCCCTTAAAGCCCAACTTGAAAAACACGGTGGTCTTTTGGAGAATTTATCGATAAGGTAATCAATAACAATAAATACTTGTATAACACGCACGGTGCATTCTATTTATGTTTAAATTTAAGAACAATTAACAAAAACACTGTTAAAGAAGTAAATTAAACAAGATAATTACTTTTAATAAGATTGATGATTCTTTATTATTTTCTGTTTTATGAGATTTTTATTGATCTTTTGCAATGGAAAAAGACTTAACTTTTCTTTTCTTATAAAAATAAAATGAAGACTATTTTTTAAATTGAATAAGGCTTTTTCTTTTTTCTTTAAAAAAGTGTCGACTGCTTTTGCTTTTTTTTGTGTCGATAGTAAAGGTTGCTTATAAAAGTTATGGTTGTAATAAAAGTAATGTTTATTGTTTGTTACTTTTAGTATAGACAGATGGCTGGTTCCACCGAAACCAGTAAATCAAAAGACTTCATTACTTCAGAAAATTTGGGCATTACGACCTTATCAACTATCTGTACCGTACGTTAGGAATAATTATGTCTACCTGATATTTTTATTGGGATTTTTTGTTTTGAATATCGCTTTATTTGTATCTCGCGCATTCCAGTATAGATATTCTAACTGGTATACAATATTTGCCAGGGCCTGTGGTGAGCTATATACAAATTCACAACTAAAATGTAATAATTATTTATTAGTCCATTCGTTTCAGGACAATGTTTAAATTTCACTTGCATGTTTATACTAGTTCTTATGTTGAGGCAAAGTATTACATTTTTGCGGACCAGAGGCTTCGGCGCTTTTTTACCATTGGACCAACATATTTACTTTCACAAACTGACAGGGTGGCTTATTTTTGCTTACAGTTTTATCCATACTGTTATGCATTGTCTCAATTTTAGTAAGTAATTTTTGGAATACTATTTTTTGAATACAACCAAGAAAACGTGTTTCTTTTAGGTTTGGTTGTTGTACATAGTCCGGAAATAAATCCCAAAAATTTCACGGTTGCTGAATGGCTTTTTACAAGTCGGCCAGGACTTTTTGGACTCATTGGGGGTTGGGCAAATCCCACAGGAGTTTTACTATTTATCATTCTGTTAATTATGTTCATCTGTTCCCAAGCATTTGTTCGTAGGGGTGGTTGTTTCGAGGTAATATAATATTTACTACCTTATCCGACTTTCTAAAATCTAAAATTATAGATCTTCTATTGGACCCATTTGCTATATGTCCCTTTCTGGATATTCTTGATTCTTCATGGCCCTAACTTTTGGAAATGGTTTGCAGCTCCGGGTGTAATGTACCTTGCAGAGCGTATAGTGCGGTTGTGCTGGATGAAAAGCAAAAGGGGAAAAACTTATATTAGTTCGGGAATTCTTTTGCCCTCTAAAGTTACGCATCTTGTTATAAAAAGACCGCTGAATTTTGATTTTCATCCTGGTGACTACGTTTTCGTAAATATTCCGGCTATTGCGAAATATGAGTGGCACCCTTTCACCATAAGCAGTGCTCCAGAACAAGAAGGTAAAATTTTCACTAATTATCATAATAACTTAATCACTTCTGAAAGAAACAAGGAAACAAGAAACAAAAAATTAAATGCTACTAAAGTTATCTCATGTTTATTACTTTTGTTTAAACGGGAGAATGTGTGAATGTTATGAAATAAAACAAAAAGAATTGAAAATAGAGACATTTCAGAGGTATTTATTAGAATTTTTGAGTCACAACAGCTTTTGTTTTTCACCCGACTACGGCAAAGTCAAAAGGAAAGGTAATGATTTTAGTCACGGTTAGGTGTGGACGTTTTGAAACGGCCATGGTTAGCTACTTCCACTGTAGCTCCTAAACTACCCAGTTCGTTTTGATGAATGAGGTGATTAATTAATTTGTCAATGTGGTCCGGGTAACAAGAGTTATATTTTATACGAATTAAATTACTATGACGGATGCCACATCCAAAGAAAGGGGTAGTATGGTAAATGTTTTTTGCTATCATACCGAGTCGTATATCAAGTAAAAGAGGAGAAACTTCTGAGTTTATAAATATGGATATAGTAAAATTTTAAAATCTATTAATCAACAGAAAGCAATTTTACTATATTTAAACATTTACAGAGATTATTATTGAGTTGTTTCTGTTTCTTATAGACAGACATTAAAGGGGGGTTACTTTATCTTATTCTATTCCGTCTACTGAACAATTGTTTTATCTTAATCTGGATTGTTTAATTATTATGTATCTATTATTCACGCTATTATTATAAATATCACTGATATTTTCGTTGTCGCATCAAAGGTTAAAACTAGGGATGGGCCGGGTACCCGGTTTGGCGATCCAGCGGATTTAGTACTTTTTGTAGGATCTGGTCGACTTTTTTAATTTAATGTGGCTTGGAACGTTGGTGAGGGTGACATATAATGGTAAGCCTGCCCTAACGAAAAGGTGGACCATTAACTCAGCAAAATCACTATGCGGTGAATCTCTAGTTAAAACGGAAAAGTTTAAAATAAAATAAAAAGTTTTAAAAACTATAATCTTACTATCGAGTAAGAGAGTAAATTAAGTCTTTTGATATGTCAAATATATTATTGTTTATTTAGTTCTATTGAGGTCTTCTGGCAGTTTCACATTAATAATAGAGTATTTAACATACCAAAAGAATTAACTTCAAACAATCAGCAGCTAACTTGTTTCTTACTTTTTGGTTTAATTTATTTATCATGTCCCTAGTTTCTAAACTTTCTCTTTTTTTACGTAACTGGGGTACTGCTATTTACACTATTTATTTTATGAATGTTTATATAGATTATATGTGGTTACACATTCGGGGAGTTGGTGAATGGACGAATAGGCTATACGAATATTTTGAAAGGGAACAGGAGAGGCTTCATAATGGGGAAGTGCAGCCTGTCACATGTTCAAACGATAAAAGGCTTTCGAATGGAAGTATAGCGTCAAATAATAATCAAAATCCGATAAAAAAAATCCAAGCAACTATTACAAGAACATTTTCTAATCGTGATCCTAACAAAAAGGTTGTCGCTCCGCAACTGATTAGTTTTAGAAACGAAAAAATTAATTGTGAAGAAAATCCTGTTTCGTGTTCGGATGGAGATTTAAATGACACTGCTTCATGCAGTAAAGGTAATCAGAAGGCAGAAGTTTCAATTCAAGTAAAATAAAAGAATTAATTAATCGGACTTCGCCTAATAAGAATATACATATTTCAATGTGTTGTTAGATTTGGTGCCGTATCCCCTTTCGCCTCCCACAACTGAAAAAGAAAAGAGATTGCACAGAATAATCTTTATGGGTAGTAGAACTCTAGAAAAATCGTTGTCAATGCCTGACATGCAAACAAAACTAAAGAAAAAGGAAAGACTTTTAGCGTGAGTTATATTTTTGCGACTTCTACATTACAAAAAAAATTTCTTAACAAAAATCTGTTTTGTTAGATTAAGAGAATATATGAGATCTGAATCGGAAAAAAGTTTCAACGAATGTCAAATGAGAAGGGCTAGACTCAGGTCATTAGGGGTGGCTTATTTAAGTCCGCAAAATAAATCCTTAGCCCAGAGCTTCAGATACATGAGAAATAAGCCAACAATTATCGCTTTTAAAACCCCAAGTTTGGAAAATTGCGAAGCAAAAGATTCCAGCTATTCCTTAGGATCTATCAGTAGTAAGTTGTAAACATATGTATTGATAGGTAATATAATAAGACTCGGAATTGTATTCGAATTATTCGAATATCCTTTACTCAAATACTTTAAAAAAATATTTAACATTTAAATTTCAAAATATTTGAATATCTATTCAAAATTTCAAATACATACACTATGTCTGATCAGTATTCCGAAATATTTGAAGGGTAAGATCTGGAAGCACTGTAGAGTGCATCTCGCCATAGTACCACAACGTAAGGGATGTAAAAAGTAAGCCCAAAAAGTACCCTAGTTAACGAGCCATCATGATTGAGAGCAGTTACCGCGTTTTCATATCGGTTTTCGACGAAAAACACATACCTATTCGTGACCTTCGCAAACAACTGAACGGTAGACAAGTCACTTGTACGTAATGATTAGTAATAATCTGCACTCGTTAGCGTTCGATTGGCAAAGTTTTACCACCAAATACAAAAATGAGGTGAATGCGGAAATATCAAGCGAAAACCAATGCATTCACATGCAAAATATGCGGACATGGTGGTCACATATAAACGGCACAATGGGAATGCATCGGCGGTTACGCGAATACCCGTCATCGTCATTGCCGGAGCAGTTGGGACTTTAGGTAAGGTCACTACCCCCATGCTTATGTATATCACTGAGTGGTGCGAGATAGCTCATTCTTCCTCTTTTTCATGTACTTTCTTTTCCCTTAATTCTTCAGGAGTACTTATCAGACATAGTGTATATCGAAATCTAAATATCTGGAAACCCAAACAATTATTTAAATATAAGATTAGGGTTTGGTAAATTATTAAATGTTCCTTATAATAAGTTCCATTTTTCATCAAGTGTTTGTTTCCGACTATACATTATTGTTATGTTCTACTTCTTTTAACCATAATGTTCAAATCATCGTGTATTAAGATTCTAGATATTCAGATTAAATTATAAACAAATGTTTAACTACTTAAACTTAAAGAATTCCGACGTCCGATAAAGGGCGTTAAATAAAATATTAATAGAAGTATAAGATAACTATTTTCTCAAGCTGTTTCTCCCAAACAAATACCGGACGATATCAGAAATGCTGAAGAAGGTCGAACGTGCCAATTTGCTGAAACGTCGGTTGGCTCTTTACAACAGAAATCAGTTAACTATCCTGTGGGGAAACCCCTAGAGGTAAGTCTTAATATATATATATTTTAAAGTAGCTTTATCTATTAACTACTTAGTTTCAAACTATAGACAATAAGTGAAAAAGCTACTCCTAGAGATAGTCAGGAAATTCCAGAGCGGGACCTTAAAAAAATGTTTAAACGGCTTCCACTGGGTGAAGGGACAGAGGTGATTGACTATTAGAATAATTCTAAGTACCTATTTGCTAAAAATTGCCAATTAACAATTAAAAATGCATAGAGAAACACTCTTCCTTTTTTTTGCTTAAATAAACATTTATTTGCTAATATAGGACTTTCTTTAATATGATATTCGCTTACCCATACAAATGCTTGTACTCACCCTTTCTACATATCTATCAATTATTGTAATTACTTATTTACGCTTATTCTCTGTTGTCTTAAAAAAGCTCGTATTTCTCAATTTATCAAACCTTTTATAGATTTATTTAGATGGGCCTTATGGTGCACCTTCTAGCCATATTTTTAGAGCCCAACACGCAGTATTGATAGCTACAGGTATTGGTGTAACTCCATTCGCATCAATTTTGCAATCTATTATGCACAGATACTGGAAAGCAAGACACACATGTCCAAAATGCAAATTTTCATGGGCAAGTGATATTCCACCAACCGTTATGAACCTACGAAAGGTAAGAAAAACATACTTTGATTTTTGTTTCTTTAACGAAAAATATAGATCTTAAAAGAAATTAAGTTGATTTCTAATTACTGTAGAGGTCACAAAAAAAATTAAAATGAAAGGATTCCTGTGTTTTTAGCTCTTTTTTATTGAATTTCAACACTGCAACAGATTTTGGTAAACAAAAAATAATGAGATTGTTGTAGGAATTAAAATTTAAAAAGTAAGTACGGGGTCTGTTCAAAAAGTATCGCAAATTTTAAATTTCCGCAGGTTACGTATATTCGACTTTCGATTTTTTATGGCGTTATGTTGGTACTCACGTCTTTCACTTATACCAACAAGTTCGACCATGTGGAATGTTCAGTTAATTTTTGACAGCTGGTTTGCTTGCACGTGTTTCGGCTCGTCTTCGATTTTTGCCTATTCCAAAAAATGGATCAAAGAATCTGTATCAAATTTTGTGTGAAAAGTGAAGCTACCTTGGATCGAAGCAACGTTTATCGGTGGTATAAAATGTTCTCAGAGGGCCGAGAAGATGTGAACATACAAAGAGCATACCGGACGCCCTAGCACGTAAACAACAGACGAAAACTGATAAAGTAAAGAAAATGGTATTGGCCAATCGTGAAATCACCGTTGGTAACACATCGATTGGCTCCTGCCATTCGATTTTGATTAATTAATTTCGACCAAAAACGGCATCATATTAACACTGTTAAGGAGCTGTTGGACTCTGTCTGCGACGGCCCAAACTTCCTCCAGAGGGTCATAACTGATGACGAATCTTGGGTTTATGGTTATGACGTTGAATACAAAGCTCAATCATCCAAATTGAAGCAGCCAGGACTGAAAAAAGCGTTCCAAGTTAGGTCGAATGTGAAAGTTTAGCTTTCATTTTTGTATGATTGTAGGGGTGTGGTACATCATGAGTTCCTGCTACAGAGTAGAACGGTCAATAAGGAATATTACCTGCAAGTTATACGCAATTTGCGTGATGTGATTCGCCAGAAACATCCAGATTTGTGGAAGAACAAAAATTGGCTTTTGTACCATGATAACGCCCCTGTTCTCACATCGTTGCTTTTGAGCGAATTTTTGGCCAAAAGCAACACATCAATAATACCGCAGCCACTGTCGTCCTCAAATCTGGCCCCCCGTGACCTTTTTTGTTCCCGAAACTGAAGAGGTTCATAAAAGGATAACGCTACGCTACGATTGAGGAGATAAAGACGGCATCGAAGGAGGAGCTGAACAAGGTCACAAAAGATGATTTTTTGAAGTGCTTCGATTGAAAAAAAATTTTGCACAAGTGTATAATATTTGATGGGGATTACTTTGAAGGGGAAAAAATAGATATTCATGAATAAATAAATAATTTTTAAAAAAAAAAAAAAACAAAATTCGCGATACTTTTTGAACAGACCTCGTATGACCCTAATTAATCGAGGTTTACTTAGATAATAGGTTTGATGCTATTACAAAAACGTTTGCTAAATGAGAGAAAAATTGAGAAATGGAAAAGATTATTGGGCTTTCTGTTTTTTTTTTAAGCATAAGTTTATCTAAAATCATACAATAATAAGTGTATAAATAAACAGTGGAAGAACTTTGTAGGTTGATTTCTTTTGGATAAACAGGAATCAAAGATCGTTCGAATGGTTTGTAAATCTTTTGTCCCAATTAGAAATAGAACAAGCGGAATTGGGTAGCGCTATGGAAAGATTTTTGGAAATGCATATGTACATTACGAGTGCGCTCCAAAAAACCGATATGAAAGCAGTGGGATTGCAATTAGCACTAGACCTTTTACATGAAAAGGTAAAATGAAAATTTCATTTGAAAATCTTGTTGTGCGAAATGTAATTTGTTTATTCTTTTTTCTTAAGGAAAAGCGGGATCTTATAACAGGATTAAAGACGAGAACCAACGCTGGACGTCCGAATTGGGATAAAGTTCTGAAGCAGATAAGTGATCAAAAAAAAGGAAAGGTTACCGTTTTTTATTGTGGTCCTCCACAACTTGGTAGAATACTTAGAGTTAAATGTGATCAATTTGGATTTAGTTTTAGAAAAGAAACTTTTTAGAAATTTTTATTTAACTTAACACGTGCCACATTTTTTAATGTACTATCTATTTATTGTTTTTATTGAAGAAATGCCATTTTTTATCTGTTCTCTTTAATTATTATGTACATTTTTTCGCTATTATAAATACGCAATAGTATTGTATTACTTGTATGTAAATTTGTTAATGTTTTATATTGTGTACGTAAAAGATTTTTTATAATTGCCAGATAAACTAAACAAATACGTCTATTTGGTTTCTTATTTTCGTTTNTATTGGCCAATCGTGAAATCACCGTTGGTAACACATCGATTGGCTCCTGCCATTCGATTTTGATTAATTAATTTCGACCAAAAACGGCATCATATTAACACTGTTAAGGAGCTGTTGGACTCTGTCTGCGACGGCCCAAACTTCCTCCAGAGGGTCATAACTGATGACGAATCTTGGGTTTATGGTTATGACGTTGAATACAAAGCTCAATCATCCAAATTGAAGCAGCCAGGACTGAAAAAAGCGTTCCAAGTTAGGTCGAATGTGAAAGTTTAGCTTTCATTTTTGTATGATTGTAGGGGTGTGGTACATCATGAGTTCCTGCTACAGAGTAGAACGGTCAATAAGGAATATTACCTGCAAGTTATACGCAATTTGCGTGATGTGATTCGCCAGAAACATCCAGATTTGTGGAAGAACAAAAATTGGCTTTTGTACCATGATAACGCCCCTGTTCTCACATCGTTGCTTTTGAGCGAATTTTTGGCCAAAAGCAACACATCAATAATACCGCAGCCACTGTCGTCCTCAAATCTGGCCCCCCGTGACCTTTTTTGTTCCCGAAACTGAAGAGGTTCATAAAAGGATAACGCTACGCTACGATTGAGGAGATAAAGACGGCATCGAAGGAGGAGCTGAACAAGGTCACAAAAGATGATTTTTTGAAGTGCTTCGATTGAAAAAAAATTTTGCACAAGTGTATAATATTTGATGGGGATTACTTTGAAGGGGAAAAAATAGATATTCATGAATAAATAAATAATTTTTAAAAAAAAAAAAAAACAAAATTCGCGATACTTTTTGAACAGACCTCGTATGACCCTAATTAATCGAGGTTTACTTAGATAATAGGTTTGATGCTATTACAAAAACGTTTGCTAAATGAGAGAAAAATTGAGAAATGGAAAAGATTATTGGGCTTTCTGTTTTTTTTTTAAGCATAAGTTTATCTAAAATCATACAATAATAAGTGTATAAATAAACAGTGGAAGAACTTTGTAGGTTGATTTCTTTTGGATAAACAGGAATCAAAGATCGTTCGAATGGTTTGTAAATCTTTTGTCCCAATTAGAAATAGAACAAGCGGAATTGGGTAGCGCTATGGAAAGATTTTTGGAAATGCATATGTACATTACGAGTGCGCTCCAAAAAACCGATATGAAAGCAGTGGGATTGCAATTAGCACTAGACCTTTTACATGAAAAGGTAAAATGAAAATTTCATTTGAAAATCTTGTTGTGCGAAATGTAATTTGTTTATTCTTTTTTCTTAAGGAAAAGCGGGATCTTATAACAGGATTAAAGACGAGAACCAACGCTGGACGTCCGAATTGGGATAAAGTTCTGAAGCAGATAAGTGATCAAAAAAAAGGAAAGGTTACCGTTTTTTATTGTGGTCCTCCACAACTTGGTAGAATACTTAGAGTTAAATGTGATCAATTTGGATTTAGTTTTAGAAAAGAAACTTTTTAGAAATTTTTATTTAACTTAACACGTGCCACATTTTTTAATGTACTATCTATTTATTGTTTTTATTGAAGAAATGCCATTTTTTATCTGTTCTCTTTAATTATTATGTACATTTTTTCGCTATTATAAATACGCAATAGTATTGTATTACTTGTATGTAAATTTGTTAATGTTTTATATTGTGTACGTAAAAGATTTTTTATAATTGCCAGATAAACTAAACAAATACGTCTATTTGGTTTCTTATTTTCGTTTTTTATTTCATATTTAAATGTTTTAATTAATTATTTTGTGCTTAAAAATAAAAACTATTTTATCGCAATTATTTTTAAACTTCGGTGAAATGAGGATTGCATTACTGAGCAAAATAGGGTAAAAAATTATTCGTCAAAAAGTATTGATTATATAATTTTGTTGAAGTAAAACAAATACATTTTTGGTGATAAGAATTTAATTTCTTCGGACTATATTTCATTTTTAATGTATACAGAATTGCTCTGTGTTTTTAGGAAGATTTCAATTGAATGAGTAAATATATGAAAAAACTTTTTATACCGACTGGGAATAGAACCGATACCACTGTTGGTTCACCATTTTTCCAGACGAGCGGCAGTGAACCAGCCATTATCGGAATATCTATGTCAAAATGCCTGTATGAAGTCGCGACAGTAATGGTTCCTACTGTAGAATATTTAGCGGGATTTTAGAAAATATCTTCTCTAGTTGTAAATAAAGTAGCAGTACGATAATATTGTACACCTTCCAAGAACCTTCAATGGTTGATTCAACCAGATGTTTACTTATATTTTATTAATTTCTTTTTTGGCGGATCATAAGGTTATGGTAGAAGAAGACAACATTTACGAAGTGGTCATGTTCTGTCTTCTGTACATAATTTATAAAATTAGAAGAGTAGTTCATGGACAGAATTTAGGTTGTCTTGATTTTGTCTATTTTTATAATTAAAATTTAATCAAATCAATTGATTGCTGTTCCATTCCGCTAGATACATTACCGTAGAAGCAGTTACTGCCGCGGTCGGCTTCATACGGTTGAAGTGGGACCTCGGACTATGCAGGAGACACTTCCTTTATTTATTTATCTTCCAGCATTAGATTAAAGCATGGTGCAGTAGGAGAGGTTATGTAAAAACACCAGTTTACTTTGAGTATCTGTTAAATAGCGTTGTTTCGTGTAAAAGTTGTTTAATGTGGATGGCAATTAGAGCAAAGTCATCAGCACTTTTAGAAATATCTTGTTCACATGCTTCAGACGTGTGGAAAGGGTATCTATGCTAGCACATTAAAAATCATAAGTAATTTTAGTTGTCTGTACCTGTAGTTTTGTGGCTATGGCTACGGAAAATAAGACATCACGTGTTACGAAAAGAATTGGAACCCACAACGGTGTCTTTCATTGTGATGAAGCATTGGCATGCTTTATGTTAAAGCAGCTTCCTCAGTATCGAGATGCTGAAATCGTTAGAACGAGAGATACAGCTGTAAATTTACCTACTAAAATTTTTCGTGGTATTACTAGTCTTTTACGAACTGTTTTTTACAGATCTTAGAAACATGCGATGTTGTGGTTGATGTTGGTGGTGAATATAATCCAAAGATTCACAGGTATGATCACCATCAAAGAGGCTTCGAAGAGACTCTCTCAAGTGTACGGCCAGACCTAGCCAAAAATAAACATATAAAGTAAGATCTCTTACTTAATTTGCCTTGAGATTTTTAAAGATTATTCTTTCAGATTAAGCTCTGCAGGTTTAGTATATGCCCACTTTGGAATAGAGGTGTTATCAGTGATTCTTTCTAATAATAAAATTGTGCCCAGTTCGGAATGTCTAAGAACTTTGTTTGTAGCTGTGTATGAAGGGTTTGTTGAAGAACTTGATGCAATTGATAATGGGATACCCATGTATAGTGAAGGTCATCCCAGATATAGGATAAATACTCATCTTAGTGCTAGAATACATAGACTTAATCCAGAATGGAATACCTTGGAGTCTGAACCTCAGGATAAACTGTTTGAGAAAGCAATGTCTTTAGCAGGTTCCGAATTCACTGATAAAGTACTAGAGGTTGGTCATGTAAATTTGAGTCTGTTTCAAGAAGTGCAATATATGATTTATGTTTTTAATAATAGATGGGGAGAATTTGGTGGCCTGCAAGGGAAATTGTGAAGAATTCTATTGTAGATAGGCATAATGTACATAAAACTGGAGAAATAATAGAGTTAAAAGAAAGATGTCCTTGGAAAGACCATCTACTGAGTCTTGAAGAAGAAATGGGGATTTCTGGACAAATAAAATTCTGTATTTTTCATGATAAAGGCGATTCATGGAGAGTACAGGGAATACCTGTGCAGCCTGATAGTTTTATTTGCAGGTATGTTTCATTCCTCCAAAAGTGTCATTTTCATTATTAACTAATTTTATTTGTAGGGTATTCCTCCACAAAGACTGGAGAGGTGTAAGAGATGAGGAATTAAGTAAAGTTTCTGGGATTCCTGGGTCTATATTTTGTCATAGTACTGGGTTTATTGGGGGAAATAAAACCAGGACGGGGGCACTGGAAATGGCAATAAAAAGCCTGCAAGAAGCTTCAACAAATGGTGATTAGCCAAAAGGATTTTAAGTTTTTAACAAATGGGATTTTTTTATACAACTTGTTTAAATGCTCTAAAGTAATAATCTCCAGTGTTTTTTAATTTATTATAATTGAATGAGTTATAACAGATTTATTTGGTAATAATAAACCATGAGCAATTTTTAAGAAAATAAATTCTTAATGAATCTTTTCTTATATACCTTTCCCTAAAAGTTGTTAATTTGAGGAAACAGTTTTTAAATATTCATGAAATGTCATAGATACAGGGTGGCCGAAAAAGAATGCAAAATGCTCCTTGTGGTCAAACTATAGGTTTAAACGAGAAAATTTTCATTTTGGGCCATTGTGTATAGCATTTAATAACTAAGAAAGATGGAATAGTATTAAAGAACACTGAAATGTTTTTTTTGCCACATTATTTTTCATTTACAAACAACAGAGTTTAATCCACACCAAAATACTCATTTTCTTTTTTTTCGTTTCATCAGTTAAGTTGCATCATCAGTTTGATATGCTTGTTACTCTGCACTGTGCTTTGTTTGAAAAACTTAACGCATTTCTTTTTAATTGGATATTAAATTTTTGAAGGATATTGAATATACGTTTAATAAAATAAAATAATTGTTTTCTATCCATTCAGTTAAAAGGCCGATGTCAGTCTGAATATTAATTCTATTTCTAACAGAATGAAAGAGAAATATTGCAATCAGAGCCGTCTTAGACCATGCCGATGCCCTTGGGCACGCAAGAATTTGGGGCCCTTTTGGATAGTAATGTAAACTGAATGATACAAACATTTGTCCATTATGATCTTTTAGTTAAATCAAATATACATTATCGGTGTTCGCCGAATTAATTGCGAATATTTTAGGGGGTGTTATCACCAAGCAAGACCTCACTGAAACAATTCTTCTAAGTACATTTTTCTAATAATTGACTTTTACTACGTTATACTGAGACAACTGTAACACTGTAAACTCGTCCAGTAGATTTGATTCTTACGACACAATTCATCATAAATTGCCTGTGCTATAAACTGTTCTCATGCTCCATTAATAAGTTACTAATATGCTTCCAGTCTTTATATCCCTTTGGAGAACTCAAATTATGTCCAGTACCAGCACTCGTAGTTAATAGACGACAGAAATAACAGTACAGAGATTTCTTCGACAGTGAATAAAGGAGCCTTTTTCTTTCTATAGACTCCTCATTCGTTAATTTACGGGTGAAAATATTTTTAGTCAAGTTTCTAATTTTTGTTTTACCACTTAAATCTGGAAAACTTGTAGAGGACTCGGAGAAGTTACACTTTTTATTTTGAAAAAACTCTGGCCCTTTTCGAATCCAAATATTGCGTACTTTTTCTGTTAAAATTTCATCACAGTACGTACCAGGATCAGGATAGATGATGTTGTATTGTAATTAAGTAGAGTGCATTCTGCATTCGGAAAATAAAGAGTAACGTTAGCAAATAATATCGGCCTTCCGGGGGCCTCGTGAGGACGAGGGCCCTGGACACGTGCTCCTTGTGCCCTTATGGTAAAGACGGTATTGATTGCAACGTCGAATGTGCCATTGATACGAACAGTCCAGGCAGATCATGTTAAGCCCGGGTGGGTAGTTGACCGTATGTAACCTTGAGAAGTGGGGATAAAAAAATTATAAAAAACAAAATGTTATTGTTAAAATTATTATATTGTCAGTTATCGTGTTTATGGTCAATTGAACAAAACTCGCTCAATTGCGCAATACAAAAGTTGGGCCACGCTTTGTATTTCGGAAGATGAACGTACTAACTAATTGCTCTTAGATATAATTTATCATGATTACAAGTTTTGCATTTACCGATAGTACCCCAATTTGCATATAATTTTCATGTTGACCTAGCGTTTAATGTTTAACAATCCTTAATCCTTAATGGCTAGTATTCCCAGCTAAATGTTTCTAATTGTTTGTGCTGCTCAAAAACAGATACTAACTAAAAACTGGTACAAATATTTGCAAGCCGCTTTGATAAAAGTAAAAGTACATAAATATAGGATAAATGATACGCAAAAACTGACTTACTACCCTGTATGTAATTTCTGGGTCTTCTTCATTAACCTCAAGAGTTATCATAGATAACATGATGATTCTTATAAT
This sequence comes from Agrilus planipennis, assembly GCF_000699045.2. Taxonomy (NCBI): domain Eukaryota; kingdom Metazoa; phylum Arthropoda; class Insecta; order Coleoptera; family Buprestidae; genus Agrilus; species Agrilus planipennis. The sequence continues at coordinate 225,822 of NW_020442381.1, forward strand.
AAATCACGCGGTCTTTTTCAAGAAAAGCCGGTGTGGCGCTAGGATCATACGAATAATCACGCGATTTCCTCTAGTGGAACAAAATGCATTAGTTGCAAACATAGTTAATAATTACATGTACCTAATGGTGCAATTGCAAAATACATTTGTTTTTACTTCACATTCATCGAGTACTGGTAGGTAATTCAAAACCAGCGTCATATTTGTTTTTGTGTTTAATTTATTTAAAAAGGTAAATTTCGTGCAGGTAATTGATGGTAGAAGTATTGTTGCAGTTTATAAAAATTTCTAATATGGCGGATGAAAAGAGCCAGGTTAAGTTAGTAAGCCCGTTGACACATGGCTGAAGCTATTGCAGGGTATTCCTTATATGTAAAAGCCAAGTCTTGTATGTTTTAGTATGTGTCTGATATAGCATTTAGGTATTTATTTGCAATTCATACTATTTATGATATGCATCAATTGAATTGTAGCACATTTGACAAGAGAACTTGGGTGAAAACCAAGGTGAAACCGCTTAACGCTAGGATGCGATGAATGATACTTCCGGATTACTATTGTACTTACAGAAGATCCATCGTTTCTGATATATCAACTTAGTATTTTGAACTATTTAGGGATGAGAGTGGTGGAGTAGAGTAATGACCATTTTTTATTAAGATTGATTAAGGTTATTTTAAATTGAATAACTGAAAGAATTAAATGAAAATGCAAAGAGTTTATTGAATTAGAAATCGGCAAAACTTAAAAACTACATTAATGAAAAAATCAGGAGCCATTCCATAAAAAAATTGGTTGAAACAAAAAATAAACTAGAATGTCAGAATAAGGAGATAGATGCAAATGTGAAAGAACTGAAAGTAAAGTTCTTTGGTACATTTATACCACATTATTGATAACCAGCCTTCGGAAAAGCAGGACAACATGATTGTTTCAATCATTTTGACGTGCAGTAGAAGCATACCGTTTCGTAGAAAGTATCCTCATAGTCAGCGAACATTGACGGGAAGAGTATTCGATGTGGCTACAGAGTTAAATACATTGATATTGAAAGAGATAAGTTCTACACCCATCTGCACCTTACGTGATAGTGCTGGAGAAATATTAAGCACAGTTCCACCTGAAGAATTACGAGTCCATCAACAGCTAGTAAACGGTTAGCGATACAGCCGGGTGTATTTGACAACAGTAGGGTGTAGGGTAGGTACGTGATTAATATACTGTTGGTCTACAAATCTGTATTAATTTTCTCACTTCGGATAAGCCAATTTGGTTACCAGTATTAGTCATCTTTTCTAAAGCAATTATAATTAATTATCTCTTACCACCGACAAATTTTTGTAATGTGTTCTTCGAATCTGCAGGTACCTCTTAGGGAGGTGTAAATAGTAGGGTATATACATATATTTTGATTGTATATTGATATAACTATAGATAAAGATCCATTTAATAACAACAATAGTTTATTAGCAATATTTACTTCAGTGCACAAATGAATTCTTTAAGGAGCGATTAAGAAATAACAACATCACTGTTTGCTGCGATCCAGTCTAAATATGCTGTTACCCTTGAATAGGCGCTTGGGTTCCCAGCTTCACAGCCACTACCACTTGCAAACGAAGTTACACCAACCTGTAACAGACATAACAAAAGCAATATTGTTGCACTTATGTCAATGACCTTCAAGTTGATTTTATTAAATTTTGGGGCCATTTTTTGGTACTTCCATTCACTCGTTTTAATTAATTAAAAAAGAGTATAGTAAATTATTTGCAAAGATAAAAAATAAAGATCGGAATCTTTAGCACACATTTACAAACAAACGAAAACATACACTATATGGGGTCTTATAAAGGAGCAAAGCTAAATGAGTAATGGAGGAGAAGAAGTGAAGTCCGCGAGGGAAATTAAGTGAGGTCCACGAAGCTGGGAGGAAGAGGTGATCCAATGGGTCCATACAGTTAGGGAATCGTCGGGTACATCATAGACTGACTTTGAGTTGACGATTACAACCTTGCACCGAGGTCTCCTCCTAGAGAGTGGGCGGCCGGATCTGTATACAGCATATAGTTTCTTCCCGGAAGTCAAGGAAGGGTAAAGGTACGACCGTTTAACTTAATCTCCCTCAGTGACTCGCGGCTCCTAGCTAATAATTTGTGTTTCATATTTGTTGTTGTTTAATTATTTCAGCATAAGTTGATTTCGCAATGGTTGTGCTGAAGATACAATAATAAAGAGAAAACAGGTGTTTTCGTTATAAACCTCTCCTACGCCAAGCGACCCCCTCCATACACTACGAAACTGATTTTTTCGTTTTGTGGTTTGTTACGTGAATTAGGGGAAAGTATAAATGAGTAAATTCTTGAACATTTATGAACATTCTTTTGAATAAAGTGCTGGTTAGGATCAGATTTTTCTAACTAGAAGGATAGTGATGTGATTTGATCACGGCAATTACCCTTATTATTTATCACCTATTTCTCACTGGTTAGTATTGAAAGTTTCAGTGAAAACACGATATATATTTACCAATTTTCCACTGGCGACAAGGGGTCCGCCTGAATCTCCAGGGCAAACTCCTTTGCGGCCCGCTCCTCCAGTACAAATGATTGAGTTTGTAACGTACGAACCGAGCGAATCTCTACACACATTGTTTGCAATAATCGGAACATTTACATATCGCAATACGTCACTGATAACGGTAACAGATTGAGAATTGTATCCCCAACCACTTGCTACTGCTTGAGATCCTACGAAACTGTTCGAAACGTCAGCTCTACTGGGAAGTGCTATCAGTTGAACGTTACCTGTTAAAATCTAAACTTAGTGTGGATAAAAAAGCAAAGGGAAATCATACGATTTGGGGGAACATTTATAGGGACTCAAAAGTGGGAAAATTAGATTATTGTAGAGACCAGTTTACGTTGACTTTTTAAACTTCTTCAAGATATCCCGTATTAAATAGACATTGAAAATCTAGAGGAAGTCTAAATAAGGTTCATAAGACGTTAGAAATGAAGAGGTATTAGAAAGAATAGGAGAGCACAGAGGACTCTATGGAAGTTAGTAAAAAACAGGCGAGGACATCTTCTTAGACATGAAGGTCTAGTCAGAGACATATTAGAGGCAGAAACAGGAGTTAGGAGAGATAGACCTAGGTTAGATTACTGTTCGCAAATAGTTAAGGATGTGGGTTGTTCTTGTTTTAGGGAAATGCGAAGATTAACTCAGGATAGGAAAGAGTGGAGGTACGTCTCCAACCAGTCTTAGGACTAACGACCTTATGATGATGATGATGATGATGAAGACGTTGCCTATTGAATAATTTAATTTTTATTTAAACTAAAATATGTTTGGTAATTAATTATTGGACTTAATTTAAATGATAGTGTAAATTATTAGTTATGTAGTTACTATTGAGATTGGCTGGTGTTGGAAGATAGACGGTGGCTAAATCATTCGCTATTTCTTGCCGATTATACTTTTCATGTATCTTGAACGTGGTGGTTGGAATGCGTTGTTGAGTAGATTCAGTTGCGCTAATGTTATGCGCCCCCAGTAACACTTCCAATGAAACAAGGTCACTAACAATAAGAAAAATAAAAAATCAAATGCAACAAAGTATATCGAGCAATGAAGATAACAATTAAGAGCAAAAGTCTTACTCATCCGCCAAACAATGTGCAGCAGTCAACACGTATCTTCTGGATATAAGAGAAGCTCCACAGAAACTCGTTGCTCCATTGTAAAGAAGTCTCACACCGACCTTAATAAATAAGAATATCATATCAGAGACTAGCAGTTTACCTCGAATTTGTCTGCGTTGAAAGTTCACATCTCCAAAATTTTAACCCAATCCCCTTAAATTTTGTCACCTAAACAGACATTATACTTTATTTACTTTCTGTAGCGATGTGCCGCTTCCAATGTCTTGGATGCGCGCTGGCAAAATCGTAGGTAGGGAGAAAAAGCCTATTATACTCTCGAATCTTGTTCATTAAATATTCTTTCTCATACAGTACCTGCCAAAAATTTTGTTCAATCATGAATAGTAGTGCGAGTCGAAAACAAGCGTTAAAACCTTTAATATGTCTTCAAATATAAATAAACATCTCTTTGATATTTTCAGTAGTAAATGGTACCAATAACAGCACATTTGAGCAATGAAATTGTAGTGGATAAAATGGTCAATTTTTCCGTGCAGTACTGTACGTATTGTACGCTCCTCATCGGTTAAGAGTTTAGCCGAGAGTTGTCTCCTTCCTTTTCTGGCATAGTGCTGTTCTTTTCTACTTTGCGCCGGTCAAACTGAAGGTCACATCGCTAAGAAAGTAAACGAAGTATACCTACTTATTTTCTGAGTAACAAAATTGGTGGGGATAAACAAACCTCAATATCCGCGTATGCAGGTGTCAGTATCATGAGATATCAGGTGGTAAAGGTACGTAAAATTAATAATGAACACTGCCAGACACTTCCCATCGGCGGTAATTTTTGCCAGATGGTTCAATGTTCGCAAAAAAAAAAAAAATTATTCTGACTTATAGTCTGAGTGTTCACTTTTAAATATGATAAACAACATTTTGCAAGCAGCCAGATCAATTGTAGGGTCGAAACATCCCCCCGATACAATTAATACGTCGCTATGCTATAAAGCTATCTAATTATCGCGCTTGCGCTTATAGTCATTTTTAAGTTATTTTTTTTTTGTAAACTTTAAAGCGTCTGGCAGAAATTACTGCCGATTGAAAGTACCTTGCAGTGTTGATTATTAATTTTTAACGATATTCTCTGACACATTATGTCAAAATCAACACTCAAACTTTAAGAAAAGCAAGTAACGTAGGTATTTACGTACCACCACCCATTTTGTTATTCAGAAAATAAGTATTGTCTGACGGCTCTGAGATATTGTTCTATTCTAAATCTCCTTAGAATTTCACATCCCTTAATTTTGCACCCTAATTTCCAACAGTCCGAGTGTTTGTTACCTTAAATTTTGTCCTCTCTCAAAATTTCACTAGTTTGCCACCAATGGAACAACGAAAAAAACTTTGAAGTCGGTTTAATAGTTTCGACTAGTTCTCCGTGAAAAAAAACTTATATATTTCCTTGTAATAATTTAACACCCACAATACCCCAGAATTTTGATTAAACATCAAACAATCCAGCTATTTTCAAAAATGCTTACTTGGTATCGTAATGAGTTTCGTGGAGCTTCATTCCCTCCCACAATCCTTGTACTTTCAGAGAATGCAAGTTGACGGTGCCCTGTGGGATGTATTTTACGAGCAGGTATACTTTTAGACCAATCCCTAGTTACGTGAGCCTGTAAAAATTAATTCGTACTTGATCCAGACTTTTTTTATTGATATCATTACTTTACCGTAACTAAGGAAAATGTAACGAAAATTAGGACAATTTCCTTCATTTCTGCTTATGACACAGGTACTGCATAAATTTTGGTATAGAAATTCGTTTTTATTAAGTTATCTCTGAAGTATTTGTGTTGATAAAGTTATTGTTACCTTTTTTTATTCAAGCTGCTGCGATATGATAAACGATACATTTTTAAAACATTTAGATAAAGGGGAGAATGGGATAATTGGAGCCGTTTAAGAAAAACATGTAATATATTGTTTTCTTTTCCTTTTATAGGAACATACAACTGCTGTTAAAATAAAATACGGGGTGTTCTATTTAAACTAAACAAGTTATTGTAGTTTAAAACTTGTATTTATTTAATCATAACGAATGCTTCGTGGATACATGTTTTCCCAAATTTACGACCTACCCTGAAAATAACCATTTCGAAAGATAATTGCAATATAAGGCCTATTGAATAAAATATCGCATTGATGTTCTGTAGCAGTTCTGAGAAATCCAGTGTCGGTATAATGCGAAAGTAACAAATGCTGAAGTTCGAACCCTAGGAAAGGACTTTTGGTCTAATTACCCTGGCCTTTACGTGATCGAATCATTTAAAAGGATAGAAGCGATTACTGACGATTTAAATGCTTCTCGTAATAATAAATTGAAATTTCTTGAAGGAAGTATGTAAGAAAAGGGCGTTTCTTTTATTTCATTTAAATGTTAGAAATGAAGAGGTATTAGAAAGAATAGAAGAACAGAGGACTCTATGGAAGTCAATAAGAAATAGGAGAGATACGTAGGTTGGTAGCACACCTTCTCAGGCATGAAGGTCTAGTCAGACATATTAGAGGCAGAAACGGGAGTTAGGAGACTTAGATTAGTTTACTGTTCGCAAATAGTTAAGAATGTGGATTGTTCTAATTTTAGGGAAAAGCGAAGATTAGCTCACGATAGGAAAGAGTGGAGGTGAGTGTCCAACCAGTCTTAGGACTGACGACCTTATGATGAAGTTTTTTGTTACGCACCTAACTATAAGTTTAAAAAAAATAAAATTACTTCAGTCTGAAAATGGTTGAATAAACCGAAACGTAACAAAAAGCATAAAGATGTTTAATTATTTGACCGCCACCCTGGAAAAAACAATATAATTTAAAATTAACGGCCAGTAATCTAACTAATTTGTTTTATTTGTTTTTCATGAGGACAGCTAAAGCATTATACATGACAACGTACTGTACTAATAAGTAAATAAACAGAATTGAAAGCATACATAGAGGTGTATGTGTTTTAAATGCATTGCAAAAATTATTTCTACCAGTACCTACTAATTTTAAGTTTATTAGATTAATAATTTATTATTTTTAAAGTGAAACTTATATTAAAATCGTTTTTTTTTTTCGTCTATCTATCGCATGTCGCATTACAGCCGGCCGCGTAGTAGGGGTAAAACTGAAAGGCGTTCGGCAGAACCGCCAAGGCCAATATGGAGGCGGCCACGGTTCGCATGAGCTAACCGTGTAGCATTTACATTCTCACTCATTCGTGCAAGTGCATGACAGTTTCATTTATACTGTGAAATTCAAAGCGAAGATGAAATTATTGATAGAGTAACTGAAATTAAAAATGATTCAATGATTTAAATAAATACTGTTCTCATTACATGCGTCTTACAATGATTGTATTTATTATGTATTCCGTACTCTCATACGCAGATTGAAATTAAAATTTATAGTTGGATATCTTGTCTACTATTGATCTCCCATTACCATTCTCATTTTTCAATCGTTAATATAAGACGAAATTTTAATTTTAATACCCTAAATCGAATAATTTACAGTTCAATTCCTACAATCCGAAAAGTTTCAATTGCATAGTGGTTTCATAAAACCACACAATTTTCTTTAATATTGAGTAACTGTGAATTGTGACATTCAGCGTTTGTGTCGATATTTTGTGGGAAATATTCTCTTAATATTAATGTGTTTTTGAGTTATAGATTGTTTTTTTTTATGCTACACGTGTCGGTTGTTGGTGGGTCCTTCAATTTTTTTTTGTGGTGTTTTAAAATTTCCATCCTGATAAATGTTTACAGCGTGTCACCAGATAAAACTTTATATTGACCTTGTCACTCTTATCTAAATATGTTCATGGGTTTGAGAAAGAAATTTTTAGGAAATGATTAAAAATTATTAAACAAACAAAAGATTGTCTTTATGGAAATATAGCCTGCCTTTTTAGGGTACATACATACAGGATAGAAAGCAATGTATTAAAAATGAAAGAGAGTCCTCATTCATATGTTATGAATAATGGAATCGTTCTAACAAAAGAAATATTTGTATTGCTGATTTAGGTGCAGACGCCTTAATTGTTATGTACATGTTGTGGCGAAAGAACTCTTTTTTTTTGTATGTAAATATTTTTTCTAATTTTATTTCAATTCAAATATTATTTCATTTCAAACATTATTTCAATCCTTTTCAATTTCTTATCTTGTAAATACTTTGTATCTGGTTTTACCCTTAATTGCTTTCTTTTCAATTCTATACTGTCTAATTCTACGTATTCCTATAAACTAGTGTCTTCACCTTCTCTCTCACTACTATTCCTTCTAGAACATTTCATCAAAATTACTAACAACCCTGTCCTATAAATAGTCCAAAAATTTTATATCTCAAGGTCCGAGTCATCTTCCTCCTCGGACAACGAATCGGACTTAGAACCAAATCTAAGTCAAAAATCTCCACCGCCAATCGTGATACGACAAAAGTCCCTTTGGCCGAAAATTCTTCGTGCCATGGACAATCACGGCATCACCGCCCGTAGGTCCATCAATACCCAAGACTCAATTCGAGTCTATCCCAGCTCCATCGACGATTTTCGTCGTCTATCCTCTTTCCTGGATGAATCCAAAGTCCAATTCTCAACCAACCAACTACAGCAGGACCGTGACCTTCACGTAGTTATCCGTGGTGTCTGCGAAGACATCTCAACAGAGGACATCGAGTCCGAACTAAGCCACAAAGGCTTTATTATCAAAGGCATACATCGTATGTCTAAAGGTAATAAAATCTGGCCCCTTGTCTCCGTCCGTCTTGATAAGACCGCCTCAAATTCCAAGGCAATTTTCGACCTTGGTAAACTCTGTGGCCTCAACATCAAAGTTGAGCCGAAAAAAGCAACAAAGGATATTCCCCAATACCGCCGCTGTATGAAATTTTTCCATACAGCCAACTACTGCCACGCAGCCTGGGTCTCTTTAGAAACAGTAGGCATCGAAGTTTCACTAACTTCCGGCCCTCTTAGAATTATTTCTCTCTACTCCCCCCCTTCGGACAGAGACCTTTCTGAACTTCCCCTTCTACTCCCCCCAGGCGCTCCGACCATCGTTGCAGGCGACTTCAACGCTAAACACATCTCTTGGGGCTGTCGACAAACAAATAATAAAGGCAACTCCCTTCTAGCCAAAGTTCTTCAGTTCAACCTCACAGTTGAAGCACCATCTGACCCCACATTCCTCCCTACCCCCCACCATCAATCCCCTGACATTCTTGACATTTTCGTCACGAAAAATGTCACACTTTCCGCCGATCCTATCGTCTTAGACGAATTAAGCTCGGACCATCTCCCAGCCCTTATTGAAGCCGGCCGCCCAATCCTCAACCCCCCAAATCCAACCACGTCACTAGATTGGTTGCACCTTCGTTACACCCTGGAAAAATCTTCATTCAAGTGCACTCCAATTCGCACAATAGCGGAACTTGACGAAGCTGTGAATCTCCTGTCAAACGAGATTACCAGCGCAGTCGAGCTCTCCACTACCTCTCGCCCAACGCTCACCAAAGACAGAACCCTCCCAGCAGACTTCCTTGACCTCCTTAAGAGGAAAAACAAGGCCCGACGTCTGTGGAATAAACACCGCGTCCCCGCCCAACGTGCAGAGGTAAACGCCCTTCAACGAGAACTAAAAACTCGTCTCACCGAATTCCGCAGCGCATCCTTCGACGACTACATCGCTCAGGCAGAAAAACACCCACGAAGCACCTGGAAAGTGATCCGTTCCCTTCGCAACAGAGCTCCCCATCTTCCGCCTCTTAAACAGAACGGCTGCACCTATTCCTCAGACGAAGAAAAAGCTGCAATCTTCGCAGACTCTTTGTGTCTCCAGTGCTCCCCACTACCTAGCCCAGTGGATCTTGCCGACTTTCATGAGCGTACCAAAGCCGTCTCCCAGAACTTCGTTCCCCTGAACTCCAACTTCAAACACACGTCCCCACGAGAAATCTTTCTCATTATCCGTTCTCTAAAAAAGAGAAAAGCCCCTGGCGCTGACGGAATCGCTAACGGAGTCCTTAAAGTCCTGCCACCAAAGCACATAACCGCACTGTGCAACATCACAAACGCCATCATGCGGCTCCACCACTTTCCTTTGGTCTGGAAAGAAGCCACTGTCATCTGTCTCCCCAAAAAAGGGAAGCCGCTCAGCTCTCCCTCAAGCTACAGGCCCATCAGCCTGCTCAGTTCGCTGAGCAAAGTAGTAGAATCCGTCCTTCTCGCTCGGCTCTTAGACCACGTGGAGCAAAACAACCTTCTCCCTGATTTTCAACACGGTTTCCGCAGGCAACACGGCACCGGACACCAACTTCTTCGTGTAACTGAACACATCTCCGACAACCTCAACAAGCGGCGTCACACTTCCATGCTCCTTCTTGACGTCCAACAAGCCTTCGACCGAGTCTGGCACGAAGGTCTCATTTCCAAACTTATCGCCCTTAACATCCCACACTTTCTAGTTGGGGTTATCAGGTCCTTCCTCACAGACAGAAGCCTTCGGGTCCGCGTTGGCTCTGCTCTTTCTGCCAGTAAACCCGTCACAGCCGGTGTCCCACAAGGCTCCAAACTATCCCCTATTCTGTTTAACCTGTTTTGCGCGGACATCCCCTCCCACACTTCAATTCTGACTGCCCTGTACGCCGATGACATTGCTATCATAAACTCTTCAAGTACCATTCTCCAATGCACGGCAAGAATCAATAGGTTTCTCCCCCAGCTCCTAAACTGGTATCGGAAATGGAAACTTTCCATTAACGAGACCAAATCGGAAGCAATTTTCTTTTCCCGTAGGCTCCGAAAACCTCCCTCCATTATTGTCAACAACCGCCCAATCAAATGGAGCACCTCTGTCACGTACCTTGGCGTCGTTTTAGACAGATGCCTAAACTGGCGGCCCCACATTAAAGCGACACGCAACAAGGCTCTGGGTGCATTCATCGCACTTAAACCTTTCTTTCGAAACAACACCATCTCCCAACAGACCAAAATCCGTGCGTTTAACGCAATTATCAGGAGCATTTGCTCCTATGCCATTCCCGTCTGGGGCTGCGCCCTTCCCCATCGCCTAAAACCTTTACAAGGTACATACATGCGGATTCTTCGCTCCGCACTTAACTACCCGTGGTTCGTCAGAAACACCCAAATTCTGATTGAAACCGGTTTACCTTCTCTCCCCGAGGCTGCAATCACATTCGCGGCAAATCTCCGGGCCTCAGTGTCAGGCCACCCAAACCCCACCATCTCGGCACTCTCCAACTTCGCACCGAAACCCAACGACCGTTTCCGAAGGCCCTGTCACCTTCTACAATGAGCCGCCCTCTTCCGCTCAAATCTATCTCCTAGTTTCGCTTTTTAGCGCGAGTGTCCACCCACCACCTCAGAGGTGGACCACCTACTTCCGTTTCCACCCCAATACTCCCGTCCACCAACACTCTTAGCCGATTTCCCATCTCAACCCTATCCCTAATCCCCAGCTTTCCACTTTTCTCCCGGGGATGAAAAATCCACAGGGTTTACTTCCCCGCTCGAGGAGGGGTTTTAGTCGGTAAAAATCCGACACTACGTCCCTTCAGGGGGTGTCTTTTGAAGATTTCCCCTCCTCGAGCATAATCTAAACAAAAAAAATATATATCTCAAGGCAGTCTCTCGCCTACCGCTACTACCACCATTCGTAAATGCTTTTATCTACATTGTTATCATTGTTGTTATCTTTGTTATTGTTTCTACTATTGTATTATCTTGTTCTTTTCGTCACTCTGTTCCTGTATGTATGTTCCATTCTCCTTGTGCCTTTTCGTCATGCCTTTTTGTTACTTGTTTTCGTTGTTATTGTTATAAATTGTTATTTGTTATTGTTAGTGTTTTCTTAGTATTTAATCATATCCATCCATGTTATGTATAGTGGACATCATTCCCCCATCTTTGGATTATTCCATCCAGGCGAATTTAACATTTCCAGATTTAGGGAACTTTCTTTGATTTCCAACAGTTCAATTTTTTATGTTGGTTTCTCTTTATTTTTTTTTTTCAAAAGGCACAGTAATATAGAAATAATAATTATTTTAATATCCTGAAGAGGTTCCCTCTGAACGTAGCAGATCACAACGTTAACTAAAGCTAGGTAAACATGAAGGAAGTGTCACTGTAAAGGAATAAAGATGATCTGGAAATAATTGAATGTGCTTTGTCAATGATATATAATTATGAGCGAAAACAGTCCATAGAAAAGGAACTGAAGTCCTCTGAAGTCAACGAGCTTTGGGAGCTGGCCGACACCCTAGAAGGAATTACACTAGTAGAATGGACGTGAGTTTTTAAATGAAAAAGTGATATTGAAAATAAATAGCGATACATAACAAAGGGTTTATGCAAAAAAAACTGAAGGAAGCTCTATACAAAAAACAGTAGTCAATATAATTATGTAACTGAAAGATGTCAACCAGATCTGTGGCTAGTGGGACGATGGTATAATCATGTTCAGTAGGTAGCATCGGTATATTAATTGTAAGCCTAAACGCTAAGAACCTGAGGAGTTTGTGCTGTAGTAATTCGAGTTTAGAAGTTGCTTGGTGGGTCACCATATTTGAGACTAGGGTTGCCACCCGTACTTTATTATAAAGTATTGTACTCTATTTCGACTGTGCGTACGTTATACTTTACAAGACACATAAAGTACGCAAAAATACTTTATTTACGGTCTTAAGTAAACATCGTAATTTTGTAAGCGATTATTCTACATTCACAGTATTTTTACATCAATAATATTGCACAGAAAAATGGCAAGCCATATTTACGGAACAACCTGATTTCTTAAATCTGTTCAAAGTAGTGTCACTTTTGTTATCCGTTCCGGCCACTTCAGCATTTACAGAAACAGTATTAGGGTCAATTGAAAAGTCCCCGGCCTGACACATAAATGGCGGCACCAGAACTAAATCCATATGATTTTCAGTTAGTCCTATCTTCAAAAGACGCGTCTATAAATTTGACGGCTGTCGGATCTTAAGTTTGTGAATTATAGCATTTTTAGTGAAGCAACTTTTGTTATTGTGAAAAAAATGGATAAAAAGGAATTTCGCGTGTTGATAAAATATTGCTTTTTGAAGGGAAAAAATACAGTTGAAGCAAAAACTTGGCTTGATAACGAATTTCCGGACACTGCCCCAGGAAAATCAACCATCAAGGATTGGTATGCTAAGTTTAGACGTGGTGAAATGAGCACCGAAGACGGTGAACGCAGTGGACGCCCAAAAGAGGCTGTTACGGACGAAAACATTAAAAAAATCCACAAAATGATTTTGAATGACCGTAAATTGAAATTGAATGAAATAGCAGACACTCTACAGATATCAACGGAACGTATACATCACATCATTCACGAATATTTGGGTATGAGAAAGCTCTGTGCAAAGTGGGTGCCGCGCGAGCTCACTTTTGACCAAAAACAACGACGAGTTGATGATTCAGAGCAGTGTTTGAAGATGATCACGCGTAATAAACCCGAGTTTTTGCGTCGATATGTGACAATGGATGAAACATGGCTCCATCATTTCACTCCGAAGTCCAATCGACAGTCATCGGAGTGGACTGCACACGATGAACCCGCTCCAAAGCGTGCAAAAACGCAACAGTCGGCTGGCAAGGTTATGGCGTCTGTATTTTGGGATGCGCGTGGAATAATTTTCATTGACTACCTTGAAAAAGGAAGGACCATCAACAGCGACTATTACATAGCGTTATTGGACCGTTTGAAGGACGAAATCGCCGAGAAACGACCGCATTTGCAGAAAAAGAAAGTCCTGCTTCACCAAGACAATGCACCGTCTCACAAGTCAGTGAAAACGATGGCAAAAATTCATGAATTGGGCTTCGAATTGCTTCCGCATCCACCGTATTCTCCAGATCTGGCCCCCAGCGACTACTTCCTGTTCTCAGATCTCAAAAGAATGCTCGTTGGGAAAAAATTTTCGTCGAATGAAGAGGTGATCGCCGAAACTGAGGCCTATTTTGAAGCAAAGGACAAATCGTACTACAAAAATGGTATCGAAAAGTTGGAGGGTCGCTATAATCAGTGTATCACCCTTGAAGGGAATTATGTTGAATAAAAAAAACGAATTTTGCAAAAAAAATGTATTTTACTATTTTAGGGCGGGGACTTTTCAATTGACCTGTTATTCTCTCTTATGAACGCAAAGTGACGGGACGACAGGAATAAAGCTTCGTTAAAACCAATTAAAAATGAACTCTTTGTTTCCTTAAATCTTTATTTGTCATGTTTAGAGGCTATTAATGTATTTAAGAGCGACAGCAATTTGTTACTGGCTGCTAGGTGTAACAAAAAATATGTTTTTAAAAACAAAAAGTAAAAATACTTTATTTTTGTGCTGAGTACTTTTTTTTTAACCTTTTAGTCAAGAAATACTTTATGTAAAGCCTGAAAAGATGGCAACAGTTTTATACAAATATATAAGGTAGAGTGTCCTTAAAGTCCTTGCAAGTTCTCTTAAGAAATTCTAATGATCTGTAGGCTCTGCACAGTACGTTAGCAAGATGTTTATCAAAAGTAAAAGATAATAATACCTATATCAGAAATCTCATAAACCCTAGTAAGACTTTTATCTTGCAGCTTGTAGTCATATATAATAGGAGTTCTAGATCTGGTGAAGGTAATTACACCACATTTGGCGAAATCTAAAGTGTGTAAATTGATTATACAACAATTATTTAGGGAGGAGATGTCAGATTGAAGAGACTGACAATCCGATATTAATGTAACTGTAATAGAGAGTTTAGCGTCATCACAAACAATAGTAATTTAGCAGTGATAATATTAGCGTGAAGATCACTAATAAATATTAAAAATAGAAGCGAATATAATTGCGACCCTTGAGGCTTTGTAAACGTTACCAGCATCCACCACCAAAGAATCAATTTGCCCAAAGTTATCAATCATACTATTTGACTCTAAATTGAACTTATTAGCTTTATCAGTAGGAGATGAGGCCATATTATCTTGGTCAGCAGGTGCAGTCTCACATTTTTTTAGACTGTTTACATATTTCCAGAAAGATTTAATGTTGGAACTAATATTGTGCTCGATTTGGGACATATAATTTTGATAACAAACCATAGAGCATCTGATACATTCAGTCCTAAGTCTTTTAAAGCTAATGTAATGAGACAAATGGTCAGATTGAATCCATGCTCCATTAATCCTCTTTTTTAGGACAATTAATTTTTTAAGTGCGGCTGTTGTACTAATCTACAATCATTTCAGTAGTATGAACATGCTGTATGTAGCATTCAATAGGCGATCTAGGAGGAAAGTATACTGCTCCCTTGATGAAGCAATAATCGGACACAACAACCTTAACAAAGAGTTGCTCAATCACATCACAAGCGGTTACCTCACAACTAAACAAAATACCATTTACATCGATAAGAACTCCTCCTCCATAACCTGCAGAGCCGTCAGTGTGGGGGTCCCTTCTGTGGATAGAATAGTCGAACAAGACCAACTCACTATTGTGTATATCAAGATGTAGATAGATTTCAGTAAGAATAATAACATCGAGCGCAGGTACCAGAGCCGGGCAAACTTTAACTTCGTAGGATCCGCTGCCTGAGGTTAGTTTGATTCACTCCATACCCTTCAATGAGTACGAGAGAGTAAGCAGTAATGATCCATATTGCTTTCTCTTTTTCTTCTCCCTTCCACTCCCATATCAAGCTCCTTCATCCCGTAGACGAGTGAAGCCTCTTTCGCAACTCAAATAATACCTAAAATTTTTGTTCGCAATACTATTGGGTTTGGCTATGGAAGAGGGGACTCACCTACGAAATGTAACGGATAAGAACAGGAAAGAATCATCTCACTCGCACTCGCAGGATCAATGAGGAGCTCCTTGGCTATACCTGAGAGCACTCGGGAGTCAAAAGAGCCGAGTTTGCCCGGCTCTGTGTTATACCATTAAAGTTCTGATAATAAATTACAAGATCATTTAATATTGGCTTAAGTTTTTTGAATGGTTAGTAGATAAAACTGTATTGTTGATTTTTCGCTTGCTTTAAAAAGTAAATAAGGTGGGGTTTCCTTTGATCAGTCTGACACCCTTCTTAACAGCACTGCTAGTCTTATTAAACTCAGCTGCCTAATATCTAAGTTATTTATAAACGGTTCTTTGTGAAGGAGTCAGATCCCATGAACCAGTTTTCCACCTGGACATGGTGATGAGTATTGGTCTGATCTAGTTCTTAAACTAACCAATCCTCTTAACGCTTTCTGTACCCAGGAGGGTTTCAAGTCTAAAAGGTTTTAAAAAATCATCATTGGTATTAGCAGTGATCTCAGTCTCGGATACTCCAAGAAGTAGGATGCTCATCGTTTGTTTTGTAAACTGTAAGCTATCAGCAGATTGAGCAGGGACCTGCGTGAAAGTTCTGTCAGCAATTTCATATTTGTTCTTGAATCCAGAAACAATCTGTCTTAAATCTATGTCTTTCTTTAAAGTACAGAAGTCAGATTGTGGTTTACTTATGGCTTTAACAGATTAATTTAATACGATAACTGAGTCCTGAAAAGCCTTAACTGACTCGGAAAGACTAATGCTTCCAATGCATCTATAAAGCAGCATGGGTTTTCTCTTCTTAAATTGAAGAATTCTTATTTCTAACAAAGAAACCCCAGCACTGTCATTAGTTGCGTGAAACAAGCTGTTACGTGTACGGCATACTGCAATGAGACTGCCTTCATCTCGCAATGCACACAAAAAGACATCGTGCTCAAGTGTTGTGGCCCAAAGGCAGTATAAGAAAGGACTTTAGAAAAATGGTTATGATGAAGATTAAATAAATCTTGTATGATTGTAAAATAGAGAACCGCTCTAAAAAGCGAAACACGTCCTTACACCGCGGCCGCTCGACGTATAATATTGTTGCAGTTCATTATCAAGGCCAAAATTGCATTTGCCTGTATTCATTTACGTTTTCTCCAAAACGGCGAATTTTCGGATTGTAAGTATTTACTTAATTTTCTTGTTTTATAGTGTGCTACCACTTCCGGCAATCTCTGCACCGTTTTTTGTTACACCCTGTATCATCATCATCATCATCATAAGGTCGTCACTCTAAGACTGGTTGGACACGCACCTCCACCCTTTCCTATCCTGAACTAATCTTCGCATTTCTCTAAACTAGAACAAGTCACATACTTATACTTCGTTTACTTTCTGTAGCGATCTGACCTTCAGTTTGACCGGCGCAAGGTAGAAAAGAACAGCACTAGGCCAGAAAAGGAAGGAGACAACTCTCGGCGTAACTCTTAACCGGTGAGGAGCGTATAATCCGTACAGTACTGCACGGAAAATTGACCATTTTATCCACTACAATTGCATTGCTCAAATGTGCTGTTATTGGTACCATTTACTACTCAAAATATCAACGTGATGTTCATTTATATTTGAAGACATATTAAAGGCTTCGACGCTTGTTTTCGACTCGCACTACTATTCATGATTGAACAAAACTTTTGGCAGGTACTGTATGAAAAAGTATGTTTAATGAACAAGAGTCGAGAGTATAATGAGCTTTTTTCTCCCTACCTACGATTTTGCCAGCGCGCATCCAAGACA
>NW_020442381.1:246252-253041 GCF_000699045.2 Agrilus planipennis
GGGGCACATTTGTAACGTCGTTTTCGTATTTAAGGGAGAATCCTGACTAATTTTTCAACTACTTTCGAAGGAGTGTTGCTTCATCTGATGAATTAACAGCAAAAGTTTCTGATAGGATAAGATCGCAAAAGATACCAGATTAAGAGTCTCCATAATCCCACTAGAAATGTTTTCTCCTTGTCATCCAGCTCCAAAAATCCATCGGAAAACATTTCACAGATTATAATCCATGCAGACCTGTTTTTGACTCTTTCATGGTATAGGTATATTTCTGAGGAAATATCCCATATCTCTGGGAACCAACCCCTTTACTGCATCAATGAATAATTCTATATCCAAATCTTCAGAAGTTCTAGTAGCAGCCATCCTTTTTTGCGTCAATTTGCCGCAAGTGTGTACCAGCCGATATACAAACGAGTACTACAAAACCGCAATAGCGGCAGCGGTGCCGCCACGGTTCCGTAGGGACCTGCGGTTCAAAACGGTCGCCATTTGGACGCGCGGCCCCGCGGCGGCGCGCAGATGAATGTGCATTAACCCATTTACCTGTTAGTACTTTAAGCTGCAATTGCGGTGCCGCAGCGGAGATTGCCGCAAGTGTGCACCGGCGCTAAGCCGCAATTGCGGTGCCGCAGCAGCGATTGCCACAAGTGTGCACCGGCGCTAATACTTGACCAAAGATATATTTATATAAATGCATATTTTACAACTGAACAGAAAAAAAACTGCATGCTCAATCTTATGAGTGATATTAAAATGAATGTGTCTTATTGTAGGAACAAAGAAAAGGAGCTACGAAAAAAGAGAAAGGACCAAAGGTTGTGGACGATAAGCCCTCAGATAAACCAAAATCCAGGTAATTTTCTAAAAAATAATTTTATGGTCCTTTTTACATCATCATAAGGTCATCCGAATCCGAATGCACCTCCACCATCTTCGCATTTCCCTAAAATTAAAATATCCCACGAACAACAATCTAATTTAAGTTTACTTCAGTCCCTCTTTATCTTTTTTCGTCTTCTCCTACTTCTAATATGTCTCTTATTAATCCTTCATGACTCAGAAAGTGTCATACCTATCATACATAAGCAAATACATCATTTTCCTCTTCGTTTATTAATTGTTCTTCTAATAATACGTCATTATTGTTAACCTTTTCTATCCACGACATCTTCATCTGTCCCTAAGATGATATCTCTAACGTTATTTATTTACAGTAAGATAATAGTGCGTAAATCTCCTTGAAAATTTTCCCATGTATTACGAACAGATGACAAGTTGGTTTTTTATTTGGGAAAACTTTTTTCAAGCGTAATATGCACATGCGTTACTGCGAATAAATTATCGTAATTAATGTATTAATATATATGATATCAAAAATTTTTATCAAACCGTAAAATAAACACTTTCATGATTGATTATGATTTTCTATGTAGATCTTGATTATGATTTTGAGTGTAGATATTTTATAAGAGTATAGATTAGTAAAAGATTAGCAAGCCTAGATTTGAGAATGATATGGCAGTGTTAGCATCTAGCGAGGAGAAGTTACAGTTATCATATGAAAATTCATAAAAATAAAATAAAAGTATTGACATGTAGGGCATGAAAAAGTAGAGCTAGAACTAATATAAAAATAGGAGACGATAAACTAAAGAAATGATATGCAGGGAGCATGATATCTCGTAATGAGAGATCGGATAATTTGGAAATTAAAAAAAGGTTATTAAACGTGTTGAGGTAAATAAAAGATTAAAAGCTTTTGAGATGTGGTATTATAGAAAAGGACATAGAAATGGTTGGAAATGTGAAGTAGG
The DNA here is from genome assembly GCF_000699045.2 of Agrilus planipennis. Lineage (NCBI taxonomy): Eukaryota > Metazoa > Arthropoda > Insecta > Coleoptera > Buprestidae > Agrilus > Agrilus planipennis. The sequence continues at coordinate 248,070 of NW_020442381.1, forward strand.
AGAATAGGGGGTGTTATGGAAATCAGTAGGGAATAATTGAAATAAATTGGTAGTAATTTTTTAAGACATGAAACGCTAATTAGAGAAATATTACAAGTAGGAAAAGGAGTTAAGAGGGGGTAGATGTAGACCTAGTTTAGATTACTATTCGCAAATAGTTAAATATTTGGAGTTGCTGAAGTTTTCTTGAAATACGAAGATGGAAGAGGTAGACGTGCGTGACCAACCAATTTTCGGCATAAAGACCTTATAATGATACTGATGTATATTTTATGTAATTACAAAACTTTACTGATAGATTTATTTTTTACACGGTTTTTCTATTATTTCTATTATATAGTTGGGACGGTTAAAATTGGTGGTGTGCAATAAATTATCTGTGAAAATGGGCGTATCTTCTTTCTTATCTCCACTTGGAACTATAGTCATTTCCTGCGTTTTGAACATGTCCTTGTTAAGTTAGGAAACGCTTCATGAGTAGTGCAGACAAAGTGGAAAGCGATAACCAAATAGTTGTAAGCGGTGCAGCGATTATGAGTTGCTTAATTACGCAAAAGATCAGGACCTGCTTTATAACGGCCTGGTTCGATATTGAAGCAAACGTCTTTTCTTTCCTAAATTCCTGAGAATGTTGAACTTTCTTTAAAGTCCGATGCTGGCAACATGCTCAAATTCTGCCTGTCTGCATCTCTTTCTGTTACACATTAACTGGTGTAATTTTATCCCCTTACCTTTATTAGTTTTTACGATATTTCCTACAGCATGTGTCGCGAGGAAAAGTAGGCGTTCAGTCAGCAACCGCTCTAGACTGGTTAGTATACTTCGTTTAGTTTCTGTAGCGATGTGACTTTCAGTTTGACCGGCGCAAAGTAGAAAAGAACATCACTAGGCCAGGAAAGGACGGAGACAACTCTCGGCCAAACTCTTAGCCGGTGAGGAGCGTATAATCCGTAGTAATGCACGGAAAAATTGACCATTTTATCCACTACAATTGCATTGCTCAAATGTGCTGTTATTGGTACCATTTACTACTGAAAATATCAACGAGATGTGTATTTATATTTGGAAACATATAAATGACTTTAACGATTGTTTTCAACTACCATTACTATTCATAATTGAATAAAACTTTTGGCAGGTACTGTATGAAAAAGTATGTTTAATGAACAAGAGTCGAGAGTATAATGAGCTTTTTTCTTCCTACCTACGATTTTGCCAGTGCGCATCCATGACTATGGAAGGGGCACATCGCTACAGAAAGTAAATGAAGTATAACTATTTGGGAACAATAATCTAATCTAATTTTGCCTCTACCCCTACCAACTTCTATTTCTGCCTCTAATTTGTCACTGACTAGACTTTCATGCCTGAGAAGGTGTTCTACCAACCTATCTCGTCTATTCCTTACTGACTTTTATAGGGACCTCTGTTCCCATACTTCTTTTAATGCCTCGTTATTTCTAACCTTCTCTATACACGTTATCCTCATCATTCGCCTATAACACTACATTTCGAACGCTTCTAACCTTTTCTTTTCCGCCGCGCCCACTGTCCATATTTCGCACCCGTACAGTGTCGTGCTCCAGACATACACCTTCAACAACTTTTTTCGAATTTCTAAACTAACCGTTCGCGAGCATAAAAGTGACTTAATTTTATTGTATATAGATATATAAATATTTATCCAATAGCAATTATCGTTTATTTGTTATATTTGACTCAGTATACAAATAAATTGTTAAAGAATTGTTTATGAAATAACAACGTCAGTGTTTGCTGAAATCCAGTCTAAAAATGATGTTACCCTTTGAAAGGCGGTTGGTTCCCCAGCTTCACAACCACTACCACTTACAAATGCAGTTACACCAACCTGTAACAGAGACAACAATTGCAGTATTATTGTAATTATGTAAAGGTCTTCGAATTGATTTTATTAGATTTGTTGTCATTTGGTTCGTTTGATAAAAAAAGTTGTAATAAGCAATTTCCTGAATCGCAGTTCTTTCTTTTTGCAGAAACAAAAAATAGATCCGAATCCCTATCACACACAATCGTGATAGAAAGATAAGTATGTTAAGTAACTAATTTTTCGTTTTTTGTCTTCATAGGTGACTCAAAGGACAGTATAGATGGATAAATTTTCAAACATTTACGAACATTTTTTTAATGAAGTGTTACTTAATATGAGATTTTTCTAACTTGAAAGAAAGAGATGTGATTTGATCACGGTCAATGCCCTTATCCATTATCACCTATCTATCGCTGGTTGGTAGTGAAAGTTTCAGTGAAAAAGTGGTTCATAAATATACACACATTCACATGTGTTCAATTTAATATTGTCAAATTGATATGTATTTACCAATTTTCCACTGACGACAAGAGGTCCGCCTGAATCTCCAGAGCAAGCTCCTTTACGGCCTGCTCCTCCAGAACAAATGATTTTGTTTGTAACTTGCGAACCGAGCGCATCTCTGCACACGTTATTTGCAATAATGGAAACATTTATATATCGTAATACGTCACTGATACCGGGATTAGATTGAGAAGTGTATCCCCAACCACTTGCTACTGCTTGAGATCCTACGAAACTTTTTGAAACGTCAGCTCTACTTGGAAGTGCTATCAGTTGAACGTACTCTGTGAAAATTTTAAATTAGTTTGGTAAAAAAGCAAAGATAAATTACAGAATTTATAGGAACGTTTATAGAGAGTAGATTCGATCCAAGAAATGATTAGTGCAAAAATTAAATTACGGAAGAGATCACTTTAGAATGACTTTATTTCAACTTCTTCAAGCTTCCATTATATGTCTATTAAACCATCATTGGAAAACCTGAAGAAGTGAAAAAAAGTCCACGAAGCGGTGCCTATCGAATTGAAATTTAGTTTAGTATAAAGTAAATTATTACGATTGAGATTGGCTGGTGTTGGAAGATAGACGACGCCTAAATCATTCTGCGCTGGTTGATTATTATACTGTTCATGTACTTTGAACGTGGAGGTTGGAATGCGTTGTTGGGTAGATTCTCTTTGTTGAATGTTATGCGCTCCCAGAATTACTTCCAATGATACAAGGCTAATAAGAAAAAGAAAAAGCTAAAGTATATTGAGCAGTTAAGATAACAATTAAGAGCAAATTTCTTACTCATCTACCAAGCAATGTGCAGCAGTTAACACGTATCTTCTAGATATAAGGGATGCTCCGCAGAAACTCGTGTATGTATCGTAAATAAGCCTCAAAAAGACCTAAATAAATAAAAATATTTTAGTGTAGACCAGCAGTATAGCCCTGAAGGTATTCAAATTTATTCGCGCTGTACGTTCGCATCTCCAGTCCCATTAAATTCCATTTCTTTAAAATACTATATCTCACAGAATCTTTGCTAACCAAACTTTTGGAATCAGTATGATAGTTTTGATCAAGTAATTTTGAATGCTTACTTGATATGGTAAAGAGTTTTTCGAAGCTTCATTTCCTCCCACGATCTTTACTTCTTCAGAGGATGCAAGCTTATGAGGTCCTGTTGGAGCTATTTTATGAGTAGGTGTAACTTTAGACCAATCACTAGTTACGTGAGCCTGTAAAAATTATAAAATTAATTCGTAATTGATCTAGAGTACTAAATTAATACCACTACGTTACCGTAACTAAGGAAAATGTAATGAAAATTAAGCCAATTTCCTTCATCTCTGCTTCTGATACAGATACTGTAGATATCTCGTTAGAGACTCGTTTTATAAAGTTATCTTCAAAGTACTTCTGTTTGTCGATAAAATTCTTGATACGCTTTTGATCAGGTAGCATCGATTTGATAAAAGAAATGTTTTTAAATTTTTTAGGTAAATACGATGATCTTGTAATAAGTGTTGCCTAAAACAAATCTCTAAGATGTTCAAGTTAGTTTTGGAATTTGAAAACATCGTAAGGTAGTAAATATTAGGAAGGGAGTTTGATAAAATTTTTAATTGTAATATGAAGATGCGATTAACGCTATTAAATACAGGACGACTGTTTGAATCGGCAAATACGGATTAGCATGCTTAAGTTTGCGGAAGATACAGTGGTATAAGCATCTAGGAAGGGTAAATTATAGATGCCTTTATATAAAATACAAGCGGCATTGATATTACAATGTGGTACGAAAATTAATAGAAATAAAACAAAATTATTGGTACTTAGGGGATGCAAAGATAAGGTTAAAGCTATTATAAAAATTGGAGACGAGAAACTACAGGAAGAAATTTTCAATATATGGGGAGTCAGATATATAGGGTGGAAAATGCGTTGAAGATATGAAAGAAAAAAATAAGAACGCAGGGTCGGATCGCCTTTAATATAAATATGTCACTTTTGTGCTCTAGATAGATTCATTTGGAAATTGAAAAAGATTATTAAAAGTGTGTTTGGAGCACGGCTATGTATGGGTGGGAAATAGAAAGGATAGGCGCTGCGGAAAAGAAAAAGTTAGAAGTGTTCAGGATAAAAAATACCTTGTATAGAAAATGACCATTCTGTTTTATTTATTTTTTCTTAAGAAGGAAGGCCAAAAACATTTTAAATAACAACGTACTGTAACTATAATCAAACCAAAAAGAATAAAATTCATTTCTAAAATATCTTTGCGGGCATTCACTCTCGTCGCATCGTCTGTAGTGTGCGTTAGAAACGGAAGTGTCATAACGGAAACAGAAGTGGAAACTGAAGTAAACAGTAAATTTTTGCGGAATTTTTTTTAATTTGGTTGTGCGTCCTTTCCGCGAATAGTTCGTTACAAATTTTGCATTTAGCACTTGCATCGTTAACATCAACAAAATAATCCCAAATGGAACTCCTTTTTTGCTTCAAAATTTCACAGTAAACTTAAAATTTACACCACCGACGAAACACTATACAAAATAAATAAACGGTATGACTTAAATTTATATTATTAAAATTTAAAATCAAAATAGGAAACCAATAGAATGGAATACA
>NW_020442381.1:253458-258612 GCF_000699045.2 Agrilus planipennis
CGAAGTTTTTTCTTCAATGTTTTCGTGGTCGGTAAGAGTAAAAAAAATATTGAAGTGAAAACTTCGTTAGTTTATTGCTTAGAAGTGAACGTAAGTTAACCGTTATGCTTGGGTCTGTGACGCTGAGTCGGATTTACTCGGCCCACTCGATATTTGAGCGTGCTAGAATTGGTGGAGCACTAAATCATGTATAGGTACTCGGCTTCAGTCGTTATCAGGCACGTTTTGCATGTAATTAGTATAGTATTTTAATATAATAATTCACAAATATAACTGTTTTGTAACTAACACTACTTTACGGGTGCTGAGATAAGAATAAATAATTTTATGTAACAATATCAATATTATCTTGTTGCTGAGTCACCAAACTAATCCATTACATAACATAAATCTAATTATATAGATATATATATAGTTTAAAATTGGAAAATTAGTGGTTTTCACTTCTGTCGTGTGTTCATAAATCCACACTCATTTTTTTGTTTATTATATCTATATGACATCATCATGTGCGTTTTTGTATTATATTAAATCGTTGGAATTTTCTACCCTACACGTGCCAACTGCTGGCGTGTCCTTCAAACTTTTTTGTGGTATTTTTTAAATTTTCATTCTGATAATAATTTACAGTTTACACGTGCACGTGTCTACAGATACAACTGTGTTAGTATATGACATTGTCAATTTTACCTAATTAATTTTTATACATCAACATTTCAGAGTGTACTTTTGACTCAATTTTACCCTGAGTAGCTCTAAATGTCATCAGTCCGCCGTAACGGACGTGTAAGGCGTGCACCATACGCAGGTGGGACGTTCATTGAGTGGCAAAGTTTCGTCATTGTACAGTTTTTACAATTTATTATCACAAGGTCGTCAGTCCTAGGACTGGTTGGACACGCACCTCCACTCTTTCCTATCCTGAGCTAATCTTCACATTACCCTAAAACTAGAACATCCCTTATTCTTAACTATTTGCTAACAGTAATCTAATCTGGGTCTATCTCTACTCTCGTTTCTGCCTCCAATATGTCTCTGACTAGATCTTCATGCCTGAGAAGGTCCTACTAACCTATCTCGCCTATTTCTTATTAACTTCTTTTGTTCTCTTATTCTTTCTAGTATATCTTCATTTCTAAACTTCTGTATCCACAGTATCCTCATCATTCGCCGGTAACACCACATTTCGAATGCTTCTAACCTCTTCTTTTCCGCCGCGCCCACCGCCCATGTTTCGCATCCGTACAACGCCGCGCTCCAAACATTCAAGGCGACTCGACCCTGCGCTATCCTCTGCTTTATATCCCAACTACTCCTTCCGTCATGACTTATCTGACATCTTCTAATTTTACGTCTCCTATCTTTATATTCGCTCTTTCCCTACTTTTCTTCCCTTGTATACCAGTATTTTCTTTTACTTTATTTTCATACAGTACTAATTTGCCAATATCGCTTCCATTTTATTTAAAGCAAAATTTTTACAACTGCTATTTAAAAACTTTAGAAGAAGATACGGAATATGGAGTTATATACAGCTATATCAATTCAGTTTTTTTTTCGTTGAAGAGGAGAAATCTTCAAAAGGTACCCATGCGCTCGTACGACTGCGTAGTGTTAGATTCCCGAGGAAAGTGTCCTCGGACCTACCGATTAAAACCTCAACTTCAGACGATTCTAGGACTAACGAAGGTCCTCTTCAGTCGGAATGATAGGTACCATAAACAGATAGGGGTAATGTGAAGAGCATCTTTTGTCTAAATTGTACTAAATAGAGGTCCTTTTGTGAAGGAAACATAAACATAACAATAAGACAATATTTAGGCATGTTTTTAAAGTTACATACGACCTGTAAACAAGGAAACGACAATAAAAATTTATTCTTCAATAATAAGCCTTTTTATAAATTTAGCACCTTTTGTCTTAATTGAACTGCAAAGAATTCATTTTTGGATGGTCCTAGTTAAAATAAAATAACACAATATTTAGGCATGTTTTTAAAATTAAATACCGCTTGTAGCTAAAGAAACGACAATTAAAATTTAACACACGTATTTTAGATACCCATTTCATTATCATCATAATCATCTCCTATCCTGAGCTAAACTTCGCATTTCCTTAAAACTAGAACAGCCCACATCCGTAACTATTTGCGAAGAGTAATCTAATCNTTGTAGTGCTCTATCATCTCCTGCAAGCTTACTACTTATTTCAGAAACACCTTATATATCTTTCCATGTATTTTTCACAAAGGAAATTGATCAACTAATAGTAGTCAGGTCGTTGTAGATTCCCATCTGCTACTTGGGGAATTACCCGTAATAAAATTGAAACTGTAATTTTATATATTTTGCCATCTTTTAAAGCTTTACCTGTATGTATACATGATGTTATCATCTGTTATCGGTTTGCTTAATTTTCAAAACTTCTTCGCAGGTGTTTAAGCATAAGCTTAAAGAATCAACATGTTTCATTCTTTCACTGGGTCTATAATGAACTGTAAATGAGAATTTTTGCAATCGTATCCTAGAGCCAAAGAAAAGATGCAATTCTCCATTCAAACAGGAGTATAAGAGTTTGAGGTAATCTGATCGGTGATCGATTTATCCAAGCCATATCATGGAGACTGTGGGTCGAATGGCTTGACTTGGAAGAATCGTCTAGTACAGCACGTTGACATAATCATTTATAATCGGAAAACCAGCGACAACATGAAAAATTTTGAGAAAGACTTCGGAGGGTGAGTCGAAAACTGAGCAGTAAGAAACATTACTTGTTTCAAGAGTCTACGTGGGGCAAGTAGCTTCAAGGGCCGGTGTTTCAGTTTACCACGAACAATCAGAGCACTGCAGAAGTGATAAGTACCTATTGATGTACATCAAATCAAAAGCTTCCTTGGACTTTCACAGCGTTTTTATCAAAATGGGACCAAGTGGAGGCACTATAGTTATTGTAGCGGTATGACCCTTGAATGAGGTGGTTCTGATAGAGTGGATGATTGAGGTGCTCGATCATTTAACTATATCCCCGAGATATATGTTTTATTTGTGCCCTTAATAACTTTTTATTTTGCTCCAAACAGAACAAGGAATTGATTGATTAGAAAGCAGGTAGAATGTATCACAGATATTTCTCTATCATCATCATAACGTCGTCAGTCCTAAGACTGGTTGGACACGCACCTCCACAATTTCCTATCCTGAGCTAATCTTCGCATCACCTAAAACTCGAACATCCCACATCCTTAACAATTAGCGAACAGTAATCTAATCTAGGTTTACCTCTACTCCTCTTAACTGGGGTTTTTCGATCTAGTATGTCTCTGACTAGACCTTTATGCCTGAGAAGGTGTCCTACCAACCTATCTCGCCTTTTTCTTATTATGATTACGATACCGTACAGCAACGGAATGCCTAAACTATAATATAATATAGGAACACGACACCCTACGAAAATAGTATTAAAACAGTTTATCGCAATTACTAATAACTAAGAGTAACTGTGAGTGTTAATAAATTACTCTCTGCTTGTATTGTATGGGAAAGGTTGCCCTAATTTTAATAAGCTTTTCGAGATCGATAGATCTAATAAGTGTACTTTCTAATTGTACATTTTTTATTTGGTATCATTCTGTGCATTTTTGAGTTATAAATCGTTGATTTTTTGCATGTTACACGTGTCAATTGCTACCGCGTATTTCATACTTTTTTGTAGGTATTTTTTTTTAAATTTTTGTCCTGATAAATCTTCACAACGTGTCTCCAGATAAACCTTATATTATGCAACATTATATATGTCTGACCTTGTGACATACGTACCTACATCTAATTCATTTTTATACACAATTAATTTTGGTCCACGTGGAACGATTTATAATTATTACAGTTACTAAAACTATTACAAGAAATGAAGAAATTAAAAAGGTTCTCTACACCTTTACAGTGTCAATTTGATAATCCTTTCCTTTTACATGTTTACGAAATATTCAGAAAAAAAGACAATCTCATGAACACGGATAGAGGTCCTATCCCAAACTCAGATCAATTTAGATTATTATCAAAATAAAATTAGTCCCACATCCAACCCCAGCAGAATTAAGTCGAAGCTTACATCCAGAAGTTGATAATATTAACTTGATAAAGTTAACTATACAATATGCTTCCAAAGTGTTGATCACCTTACTGCGGAAAACGCACTCGTGGATATGGGTTTGCGCTGGTTTGGAAATTGTATAGTGAATGTTTGGGAAAAATGACTAGACCGCTGGATCGTAATAATGATGGAAACTGATGAAGTATGATAAATCATGGTACACAGGCGAAGCGGATGTGGTGTCCGAGGTAAATGTAACTGAAGCAAAGCTGTAGCCAGTCGCCTGACCAAACGTGGTAAGGGCTGGGTGAGTTGATCCAGGCGTCGCCGCTTGGATAGCTCCACTAGTAACTGATAGTGTCAGGAAATCGGTACCAGTGATGGGTTTTGAGAAGTTAGCAACGATAAAACGTCAGGGGAAACGTCTTAGTATGCCCAAGTAGAGAGACAAAACGACAGTTCCATATTAGGTAGTTATGCTGGTGCCGTTTACTGCTTGTACCTTAGAAACGGATTTCTGATGTGGCCCGGGTATTAGTGACTTGGAATACACGCAGTTTCCCGATGCCATCTGACCATGCATTTTCATGTCTTGTTTATGACCATTTGACTTTCCGTACGTAGCTGCTGCTAGATCTGCATGAACGGAATCTATTTACATGAAACACTTTAGTAGTGATTAAAATCAAATGTAATTATGTTAATCTATATATATATATATAGATTAACATAATTACATTCGATTTTAATCACTACTAAAGTGTTTCATGTAAATAGATTCCGTTCATGCAGATCTAGCAGCAGCTACGTACGGAAAGTCAAATGGTCATAAACAAGACATGAAAATGCATGGTCAGATGGCATCGGGAAACTGCGTGTATTCCAAGTCACTAATACCCGGGCCACATCAGAAATCCGTTTCTAAGGTACAAGCAGTAAACGGCACCAGCATAACTACCTAATATGGAACTGTCGTTTTGTCTCTCTACTTGGGCATACTAAGACGTTTCCCCTGACGTTTTATCGTTGCTAACTTCTCAAAACCCATCACTGGTACCGATTTCC
>NW_020442381.1:259289-268867 GCF_000699045.2 Agrilus planipennis
TACTTAGCCTGCGATTTTCCATAAGAGAATGTATTTGTATTATTATAATTATTAAAACAACTTTCTGAATAAGTTAGACATAATCATACCTACCTATGTTCTGTTTATTTCAATTGTTTATAAATTTTTTATGAATAAAAAAGGATTATCACAAGCATTTGAAAAAACATTTGCAAAAACAAATAATATAAAGAATAATTTGTATTTAAATACAAATAATTAATAAAATGTTTTCAATGAAAAGTAATTCAAATACAATTACAAATATTCTATGAGTATTCGAGTAGAGCAACCAAATACAAGTATGTCTAACAGATTTTAAAATATATCGTTTATCGTACTTATGGAGCTTCAACGAAAGGCATAACAAGAATTTTATCAACAGAAGCACTTTAAAGATAGTCTTATAAAATAATTTTCTAACAAGCTCTATTGCAGTATCAGTGTGACAAGCAGAGATGCGGGAAATTGGCTTAATTTTCATTATATTTTCCTTAGTTACGGTAAAGCAGTGATATTATTTTGGAAATTTAGATCAATTATGCATTTTGTTCGGTGGCATTCTACCTTTTTCTATATATTATTATTTAACTCATGAATGTAGTAGTAAGTAAAACTGAACATCATATTTATTTTCAAATATTCCGATTTTTTCCTGTTTCAATTTTGAAGTAAACAGAAATACGTTCTTTAAGTCAAACAAATTAACAACTTTTACCTGATCTTATGACCATTTGAACCCCAGCCATAAATGTGTACGCATATATTTTATTCAATAAATAGTGATTATCTTTAATTACAGACATCACATTCGGAAATTATTGAAGTGACCCAATTTACCATTAAGTTTACACTTTTAATAATTTACGAAAAAAATTACTTATTTTTTAAGATTTTTACAGGCTCACGTAACTAGGGATTGGTCTAATATTATACCGGCTCCCGCAGTACCCGATTTGTTTGCATCCTCTGAAGAAGTAAAGATCGTGGGAGGTAATGAAGCTGCACGAAACTCTTTACCATACCAAGTAAGCATTGAAAATAGTTGGAATGTGTGAAATTTGATCAAGATATTGGGGGTTAATCGATGATGTACGAGGCGTATTCAAAAAGTATGACGAATTTTGAATTTGCAAGGCGTTACGTATATTCGATTTTCGATTTTTTTGTGGCGTCATGTTGGTTCTCATGCCTCTCACTTATACTGGCAAGTTTGCCCATGTCGAAAGTTCAGTTAATTTTTGACAGCTGCTTTGCTTGCACTTCAATTTTTGCCTATTCCAAAAATCAAATTTTGTGTGAAAAACAAAATTAAGTGCGCGGTCGCATCCGAATGCTGACTGTGGCATATGAGGAAGCTATTTTGGACGGAAGCAACGTTTATCGGTGGTACAAAATGTTCTCAGAGGGCCGAGATGATGTGAACGACGAAGAGTGTGTTGTACGCCCGAGCACCTCAACAACAGACGAAAACATTGATAAAGTCAAGAAAAAATTATTGTTCAATCGTCGAATCACTGTTAGAGAAGCTGCTGAGGACCTAAACACATCGATTAGCCCCTGTCATTCGATTTTTACCAATAGTTGCTGATAGGGCATGAGACGGGTTGCCGTGAAAATCGTACCAAAATTGCTCATGCTCAGTTTCGACCAAAAGCAGCTCGCATTAACATTGCTAAGGAGCTGTTGGATTCTGCCCGCGATGACCCAAATTTACTTCAGAGTGTCATAATTGGTGTCGAATCATGGGTTTATGGTTATGACGTGGAAACCAAAGCTCAATTATCCTAATGGAAACTGCCGCACTAGCCAAGACCGAAAGAAACGCGCCAAGTTAGGTTGAATGTGAAGGTTTTACTTAGTTTTCTACCCCCTGCGGGCGTGGTGCATCATGAGTTCTTGCCACAGGGCAGAATATTAACTGTAAGTTATGTGCACTTTGGGCGAACAAATCCACTACAAACGCTTAGGTTTGTGGAAGGACAAAAATTGCATTTTTGCACCATGAAAACGCCCCTGCTTAAACATCATTGCTTGTGCGCGAATGTTTGGCCAAAAGCAAGGATTGAAAAAACGTCGGAACAAGTGTATAATATCTGATGGGGTTATTTTGAAGGGGGCAAAATAGAAATTCGTGAATAAATAAATAATTTTTGAAAAAACATACTAGAGTTCAAAACAACATGCTCTTCTCTTAACCATTCACCCTCAGCTGAATGTCTGTTCTATCAAGTGTAACTGTTTGTTTACATGCATTATACTATTGTTATTGATTTAGGTCGCTTTGATACTTAATCACAATAAAGGGGGGTATTTCTGTGGTGGATCTCTTATCACCAAAAGATACGTGTTAACAGCCGCACATTGTTTGACGGACGGGTAAGACATTCGCTCTTTATTGTAATCTTCATTGAATTTACTTTTTTATTTTTTTATTAGACTTATATCAGCACAAGTGATACTTGGAGCGCATAACGTTCGTCAATCTGAACCGACACAACAACGCATTTCCAGCACAACGTTCAAACAACATGAAAATTATAATAATCAACCAGCCCAGAATGACTTAGGAGTTATCTATCTTCCAACACCAGCCAACCTCAATCGTAACTATCTCTTTGCCCCTTCAAAATTGTTGATAATTTACTTTATCATATTTTAGTTTTGTCCAATAAATAATTAATATTCATTAAAGTAAACATTAAATCATTCAACAGGCAGCGTTTCGTGGGATTTATTTAGACTCTCCTAATTTTCCAACGTCTATATAACAGAGTACCTATAACAGAGCCGCTATTTCAAGAAGTAGCTGTCACTTAAGGGAGGTAAATAAATGCAATAGTGGTGGTTCGCTCAGCCAGTTGTCTTTAACCGATTTGANATATAAAAAAATATATTTGGAGCACGGCTGTGTATGGGTGGAAAAAGGGAAGGATAGGCGTTGCGGAAAAGAACAGTTTAGAAGTGTTCAGGATGTGGTGTTACAGGAGGATGTGGATAGAAAATGACTACTGTGTTTTATTTATTTTAAAGTATCTGTGCAGGCATTCATGCTCGTCGCATCGTCTGTAATGTGCGTTAGCGATGCAAGAGAAGTGTCATAACGGAAACACAAATAAATAGTAAATTTTTGCGGAAGCGGAGGCGAAAGCGGAAGTGTAATGATTTTAGGTGATTCTCTAATTTGGTTGTGCGCACTTTCTGCGAATAGTTTGTTACAAATTTTGCATTCAACACTTGCATCGTTAATATCAACAAAATAATCCCAAATGGAACTCCTTTTTGGCTTCAAAATTGCATTTAAACTTAAAATTTACAACACTGCAATTCTATTTAAATTTTAAATTGTGTTTTGTAAACAGTCATGTTCAGTCAACAAATAAATGTATCTAATAATTTTTTACGATTTGTTTTATTGTTCCGATATATTGATTTACAAAAAGATGAGAAATAACATTTTCGTAAGTTCCGATAAGCCTCCGTTACAAAAATGCAGAAGTGCATGTGAAAATGTATGCGGAACTTCTGTAATTACGGAAGTGGAAGCGGAGATTTGTGCAACACTAGTGTGCGTAGCTAAACTCGGGTTTTCCGATCATTCTTCCTGATGTTTAGCCGGCAACTGTAGCTGACTTCTCAAGGGTAGCGTAGTGGTCATCTCGGTCGAAATTCTCTTAAAGGTCGTTCGGCGGACGAAACTTCGGGAAGAAATTTTCACAGACAACAGCCAGACAGCGCGAGTTTAACTTCGTAGATTATTAGGTATTTTAAATGCACATAATAATGAAAAAATTGTTTCTACCAGTATTATAATTATTAACATCCAAAATTTATTACTTTTTAAAATTAAAAGTACATGTGAGTGTGTTAGGGGGTGGCTTCGTCGTTTGTGTTAGTTTTCTATATGAAATATTGTCCTAATTTCAATGTTTTCGTGGTCGGTAAGAGTAAAAAAAATATTGAAGTGAAAACTTCGTTAGTTTATTGCTTAGAAGTGAACGTAAGTTAACCGTTATGCTTGGGTCTGTGACGCTGAGTCGGATTTACTCGGCCCACTCGATATTTGAGCGTGCTAGAATTGGTGGAGCACTAAATCATGTATAGGTACTCGGCTTCAGTCGTTATCAGGCACGTTTTGCATGTAATCAGTATAGTATTTTAATATAATAATTCACAAATATAACTGTTTTGTAACTAACACTACTTTACGGGTGCTGAGATAAGAATAAATAATTTTATGTAACAATATCAATATTATCTTGTTGCTGAGTCACCAAACTAATCCATTACATAACATAAATCTAATTATATAGATATATATATAGTTTAAAATTGGAAAATTAGTGGTTTTCACTTCTGTCGTGTGTTCATAAATCCACACTCATTTTTTTGTTTATTATATCTATATGACATCATCATGTGCGTTTTTGTATTATATTAAATCGTTGGAATTTTCTACCCTACACGTGCCAACTGCTGGCGTGTCCTTCAAACTTTTTTGTGGTATTTTTTAAATTTTCATTCTGATAATAATTTACAGTTTACACGTGCACGTGTCTACAGATACAACTGTGTTAGTATATGACATTGTCAATTTTACCTAATTAATTTTTATACATCAACATTTCAGAGTGTACTTTTGACTCAATTTTACCCTGAGTAGCTCTAAATGTCATCAGTCCGCCGTAACGGACGTGTAAGGCGTGCACCATACGCAGGTGGGACGTTCATTGAGTGGCAAAGTTTCGTCATTGTACAGTTTTTACAATTTATTATCACAAGGTCGTCAGTCCTAGGACTGGTTGGACACGCACCTCCACTCTTTCCTATCCTGAGCTAATCTTCACATTACCCTAAAACTAGAACATCCCTTATTCTTAACTATTTGCTAACAGTAATCTAATCTGGGTCTATCTCTACTCTCGTTTCTGCCTCCAATATGTCTCTGACTAGATCTTCATGCCTGAGAAGGTCCTACTAACCTATCTCGCCTATTTCTTATTAACTTCTTTTGTTCTCTTATTCTTTCTAGTATATCTTCATTTCTAAACTTCTGTATCCACAGTATCCTCATCATTCGCCGGTAACACCACATTTCGAATGCTTCTAACCTCTTCTTTTCCGCCGCGCCCACCGCCCATGTTTCGCATCCGTACAACGCCGCGCTCCAAACATTCAAGGCGACTCGACCCTGCGCTATCCTCTGCTTTATATCCCAACTACTCCTTCCGTCATGACTTATCTGACATCTTCTAATTTTACGTCTCCTATCTTTATATTCGCTCTTTCCCTACTTTTCTTCCCTTGTATACCAGTATTTTCTTTTACTTTATTTTCATACAGTACTAATTTGCCAATATCGCTTCCATTTTATTTAAAGCAAAATTTTTACAACTGCTATTTAAAAACTTTAGAAGAAGATACGGAATATGGAGTTATATACAGCTATATCAATTCAGTTTTTTTTTCGTTGAAGAGGAGAAATCTTCAAAAGGTACCCATGCGCTCGTACGACTGCGTAGTGTTAGATTCCCGAGGAAAGTGTCCTCGGACCTACCGATTAAAACCTCAACTT
Source organism: Agrilus planipennis (assembly GCF_000699045.2). Lineage (NCBI taxonomy): Eukaryota > Metazoa > Arthropoda > Insecta > Coleoptera > Buprestidae > Agrilus > Agrilus planipennis. The sequence goes on from NW_020442381.1 coordinate 264,865, forward strand.
CAGACGATTCTAGGACTAACGAAGGTCCTCTTCAGTCGGAATGATAGGTACCATAAACAGATAGGGGTAATGTGAAGAGCATCTTTTGTCTAAATTGTACTAAATAGAGGTCCTTTTGTGAAGGAAACATAAACATAACAATAAGACAATATTTAGGCATGTTTTTAAAGTTACATACGACCTGTAAACAAGGAAACGACAATAAAAATTTATTCTTCAATAATAAGCCTTTTTATAAATTTTTTGTATTTTTATTTTATTTACTTATTATTAATTTTGATATAATGTCTTTATATGGTTTCAATTCAAAGTGCTTAATGCTCTATGTTGTATTACACACCAATTTGTAACATTCTACAAGTCAAGGAAAACGAGTAAGGGAATGGGGGCGGCATAGTAAACGAAAAAAAAAACAACCGAAAATTTAAACATTTACTTAATTTTCTTATTTTGTAGTGCTCTATCATCTCCTGCAAGCTTACTACTTATTTCAGAAACACCTTATATATCTTTCCATGTATTTTTCACAAAGGAAATTGATCAACTAATAGTAGTCAGGTCGTTGTAGATTCCCATCTGCTACTTGGGGAATTACCCGTAATAAAATTGAAACTGTAATTTTATATATTTTGCCATCTTTTAAAGCTTTACCTGTATGTATACATGATGTTATCATCTGTTATCGGTTTGCTTAATTTTCAAAACTTCTTCGCAGGTGTTTAAGCATAAGCTTAAAGAATCAACATGTTTCATTCTTTCACTGGGTCTATAATGAACTGTAAATGAGAATTTTTGCAATCGTATCCTAGAGCCAAAGAAAAGATGCAATTCTCCATTCAAACAGGAGTATAAGAGTTTGAGGTAATCTGATCGGTGATCGATTTATCCAAGCCATATCATGGAGACTGTGGGTCGAATGGCTTGACTTGGAAGAATCGTCTAGTACAGCACGTTGACATAATCATTTATAATCGGAAAACCAGCGACAACATGAAAAATTTTGAGAAAGACTTCGGAGGGTGAGTCGAAAACTGAGCAGTAAGAAACATTACTTGTTTCAAGAGTCTACGTGGGGCATGTAGCTTCAAGGGCCGGTGTTTCAGTTTACCACGAACAATCAGAGCACTGCAGAAGTGATAAGTACCTATTGATGTACATCAAATCAAAAGCTTCCTTGGACTTTCACAGCGTTTTTATCAAAATGGGACCAAGTGGAGGCACTATAGTTATTGTAGCGGTATGACCCTTGAATGAGGTGGTTCTGATAGAGTGGATGATTGAGGTGCTCGATCATTTAACTATATCCCCGAGATATATGTTTTATTTGTGCCCTTAATAACTTTTTATTTTGCTCCAAACAGAACAAGGAATTGATTGATTAGAAAGCAGGTAGAATGTATCACAGATATTTCTCTATCATCATCATAACGTCGTCAGTCCTAAGACTGGTTGGACACGCACCTCCACAATTTCCTATCCTGAGCTAATCTTCGCATCACCTAAAACTCGAACATCCCACATCCTTAACAATTAGCGAACAGTAATCTAATCTAGGTTTACCTCTACTCCTCTTAACTGGGGTTTTTCGATCTAATATGTCTCTGACTAGACCTTTATGCCTGAGAAGGTGTCCTACCAACCTATCTCGCCTTTTTCTTATTATGATTACGATACCGTACAGCAACGGAATGCCTAAACTATAATATAATATAGGAACACGACACCCTACGAAAATAGTATTAAAACAGTTTATCGCAATTACTAATAACTAAGAGTAACTGTGAGTGTTAATAAATTACTCTCTGCTTGTATTGTATGGGAAAGGTTGCCCTAATTTTAATAAGCTTTTCGAGATCGATAGATCTAATAAGTGTACTTTCTAATTGTACATTTTTTATTTGGTATCATTCTGTGCATTTTTGAGTTATAAATCGTTGATTTTTTGCATGTTACACGTGTCAATTGCTACCGCGTATTTCATACTTTTTTGTAGGTATTTTTTTTTAAATTTTTGTCCTGATAAATCTTCACAACGTGTCTCCAGATAAACCTTATATTATGCAACATTATATATGTCTGACCTTGTGACATACGTACCTACATCTAATTCATTTTTATACACAATTAATTTTGGTCCACGTGGAACGATTTATAATTATTACAGTTACTAAAACTATTACAAGAAATGAAGAAATTAAAAAGGTTCTCTACACCTTTACAGTGTCAATTTGATAATCCTTTCCTTTTACATGTTTACGAAATATTCAGAAAAAAAGACAATCTCATGAACACGGATAGAGGTCCTATCCCAAACTCAGATCAATTTAGATTATTATCAAAATAAAATTAGTCCCACATCCAACCCCAGCAGAATTAAGTCGAAGCTTACATCCAGAAGTTGATAATATTAACTTGATAAAGTTAACTATACAATATGCTTCCAAAGTGTTGATCACCTTACTGCGGAAAACGCACTCGTGGATATGGGTTTGCGCTGGTTTGGAAATTGTATAGTGAATGTTTGGGAAAAATGACTAGACCGCTGGATCGTAATAATGATGGAAACTGATGAAGTATGATAAATCATGGTACACAGGCGAAGCGGATGTGGTGTCCGAGGTAAATGTAACTGAAGCAAAGCTGTAGCCAGTCGCCTGACCAAACGTGGTAAGGGCTGGGTGAGTTGATCCAGGCGTCGCCGCTTGGATAGCTCCACTAGTAACTGATAGTGTCAGGAAATCGGTACCAGTGATGGGTTTTGAAAAGTTAGCAACGATAAAACGTCAGGGGAAACGTCTTAGTATGCCCAAGTAGAGAGACAAAACGACAGTTCCATATTAGGTAGTTATGCTGGTGCCGTTTACTGCTTGTACCTTATAAACGGATTTCTGATGTGGCCCGGGTATTAGTGACTTGGAATACACGCAGTTTCCCGATGCCATCTGACCATGCATTTTCATGTCTTGTTTATGACCATTTGACTTTCCGTACGTAGCTGCTGCTAGATCTGCATGAACGGAATCTATTTACATGAAANTATAACTCAAAAACGGCTGAACCCATTTGGCTGAAAATTGGTGGGGAGGTACCCTAGAACCAGGAGACGGACATGGGATCTTTTCTTATCCCGTTCCCTTGGGGGAGAGGAGTGGTGATGAGGAGTTGCAATGTTTAAATGGAACATATATTATTTGTGGTCAGATTTTTTTAATGGTCTGTCATTTAATTTCTGAAAGACCTATCTCGACATTTTAAAATATTCAACTTCCAAAGGGGGGGGGGGTTAAAAGGTGTTTCAATTTTTGTTTGGGACATACTTTATTTGTGGTTGAATTTACTTGAAACTTGATATATGTGCTGTTTGATAATATTAATCAAATGACGCAACGTTTCCATGGAGTATATTTTATTTGTACTCGGATTTACCTGAAAGTTACTCAATGTTGAAATTAAGCAAATACGTGTTTTGGCAATTTTTAAAAATCAACCCCTTAGGATGAAATGTTGTCGTTACGTTTGTATTTGAAATCTAAGATGACGACATTACATACAATGAAAACGTTGTAAGGGTGAATTGGGAGTTAAAAGGTTTTATGGAGAAACAATATTAATTTCTGCGAGCGAAACCGCGGGGAAAAGCTATATATGAGACATTTTGATATTTAGCAGTAGTTAATATCAAATATTAATGTGAAAATTTAATTTCAACTTTTTACCCACTATAAACTAACGCAGGTTAATGAAGGAAAACTTGTTGCTGTTGTCAATACCTATTTCTCGAATTTTCCGCTATCCGTATATATCTTGAGGGCGTGTACTACTGACTGCGCCAAATTATTAAATGCTTATATGATAAAATTAAATTTTTAAAATTTGAACATTCATTTTATGATGTACCAAGTGGATTATAAAGTTTAGTCTAAAATTACAACACTTAATTTGTAAACTGGCTTATTCTTATAGCCAGATAGTAAAATTCAAAAAATATATATTTATATAAATA